>NC_068981.1:6897862-6908689 GCF_001194135.2 Octopus bimaculoides | reverse complement strand
CTCTCTCTCTCTCTCTCTCTCTCTCTCTCTCTCTCTCTCTCTCTCTCTCTCTCTCTCACGCACAGTTGTAGTTGTGTGTTAAAAAGTTTGTTTTCCAACCGCATGGTTCCGGGTTCAGTGTCACCGCGTGGCATTTTGGGTGAGTGTTTTCTACTATAGCCTCAGGCTGGTCAAAGCCTTGTAAATGGATTTGGTAGGCGGAAACGAAAAAGAAGCGCGTCACGTGTGTGTGTGCGTGTGTGTCTGTCTGTCTGTCGCACACTACTGCTTGCAACCGTGACAACTGGTGTTGTTGTGTTTACTTCCTTACAATCTAGTGGTTCGGCAAAAGTGGTAGAGAGAAAAGGTACCAGCCTTCAAAAAGATGCGTACTGGGGTCGATTTAGTCTGCTAAAAAAATTCATCAAAGTATTGCCCCAGTTTGGCCGCAATCTAATGACAAAAGCAAATAAAAGAAGCGGTGGAAGACATATAATGAAAAGTGCTCGATGCCTCAGCAATGTGTAGAGTCTCTGACAATGGCAGATTCGTCTGACGAATTATTTCTTCTTAACTACACGTTTAATGAGCTTAACATCTGAGAACCGTACAGGAATTTGGGCAGGAGGGAATAATCCAGTTTACCAACCCACTGTGAGACTTATGTGTGTGTGTGTGTGTGTGTGTGTGTGTGTGTATGTTTGCCCAGTTTGACACAGAACTTTATTACATACCTGAATGCATTCTGCAAACCAGACGAGCAGTATTCAGCAGGGTGTCTCCAAAGTGGTCTTACAGCTGTCTCCTTCAATTTGAAATGACAAAAGGTGGCCGGTCAGCTTATTAGATGTGTAGAAATGATGTCTCAAAACATGTGGAATACACCTCGTGTGTATATGTATGTGTATATAGTGCATAAGTGTATATATATATATTCTCCCATATATATATATATATATATATATATATATATATATATATACATACATACTCACACACACACTCACACACACGCATATACACACACACACGCTGCTAGTTGTTGAATTGGAGAAAATTGGAATAGCTAAAAAAAATGCAATGAATAAATAAGATTTTCAATCGAATTAGGTTCAATTTCAGCTGTTCGATTTTGTGCTGAATCTACAATAAAATATAAATATAATTAATGTTGTTATCACAAATGATTTGTTTGCTGTATTAATCGATAATCCTTAATCTTTATGAGTTTATTTTCCTCCCTTCCAATCCTTTCTCACAATCTCCACTGTTTCATTCGGAGTATCTTCTTTTTTCTCCTCTTTTTCTTTTCCTTCAGAAACTTAAACAATATCGATAATTTGGTAAATATTCAAAAACTGTCGAAACATAAGACATACTTGTGTTTACTTAAAATATATATGTGTGTGTGTGTGTAGGGAGAGAGAGAAAGAGAGAAGTGGGGAGTATATTTCTAAATATATAGAAATATATTTATGTGTCTATTTATGTTTTGAAAAGTTGTATTTTGGTAAAAATATTTCGTTATTTTTGAATAATCGAAATAAGCAATCGTGTGTGTTTGTGTGTCTAACGAGAAATATATCAAGATATCCTGAACCGATTTGGCTTTGTCCTTATGAATCTTCAGCAGCAAAAACCAATAATTGAAAGTGGGCAACAAAATTTTATACTGTATTCGTATTAACGTCCATTGTTCCATGCTTGCATGGGTTAGGCAGTTTGTGTAAAGGCAGATTTTCTACAACCGGATGCCCTTTCTGTCACCACTTATCACTTGTTTCCAAATAATATTTCTCCACTGGAAGGCAGCGAGTTGGCCGTTAGCATGCCGGGCGAAATGCTTAGCAGGTATTTCGTTCGTCTTTACGTTCTGAGTTCAAATTCTGCCGAGGTCGATTTTGCCTTTCAGTAAGGTCGATGAATTAAGTACCAGTTGCGTACTGGGGTCGATCTAATTGACTGGCCCCCTCCCCTAAAAAATTCCGGGCCTTGTGCCTAGAGTTGAAAAGAATATTTCTCCATTGGCAAACATGTTTTCGCAGAACTCTGACAGTGAATGATATTTATTTACAACAATCACACCATGTCAAGACAAGGACACACACACACACACACACACACACACACACACACACATATGGCGGGCGTATTTCAGTTTATATGTACTGAATCCAGTTGCAAAGCTTTAGTCAAACCGGCTGTAGTTGAAGAAATTTTCCCAAGGTGCCATGCAATGGGGCTAAACTCCAAAGCATGCCATGTGACGGCTTATTTTCGCAGTATACTTTTTACCATCTTGAGTAATATCAGGAAATATGCCATGCACATAATAATTAGCAACTTTTATCAAATTTCTTGATTCTTATTCAAAATTATGAAACGAATTTTAAAAAGAAAAATATTAATTACATTAAAATATAATTAAAACAAAATTCTCATTTGTGTAATTTATTCCTTCTGCCTCCGCAGTCTCTGATTTTTTTCTCTTCGTTCATCTACTTCTGATGCTAATAGTCTCTCTCTCTCTCTCTCTCTCTCTCTCTTTCTCTCTCTTTCTCTCTCTCTCTTTCCCTCTCTCTCTCTTTCTCTTTATGAATTCGTCTTCTGCTCTCCCCTTCTCTCTATACAATGTACAGCTTGAAAGCGTTACTGGACAAATCAGTCAACCAGCCAACCAACCGATCGGCCTTTATATCGGCTGTTAGTAAACTGAGATGAAGCGGCGAGCCGGCAGACATGTTAGAACGCCGAACAAAATACTCAGCAGTATTTCATCCGTCCTCACGGTGTGAGTTCAAATTCTGCTCGGCTCGACTTTGCCCTTCATCCAATTGCGGTCGATAAAATAAGTAACAGTTGAGCACTGTCATCGATTAGCTCCCCTTCCCCCCCAAATTTCAGACCTTGTACCTTGATAGGATTACTAAATAGAAATTACAAATTTAATCCAATATAATTTGTAAGCTTTAGATTAACCACACTGAGATGTAGTTCCTTTTATCGTCTCCATTTTCTGGTCTTAGAGGAATGTTCTGTTATCTTGGATCTAAAGAATTTAACTGAGATATTGAGATCTAGACCATAATTAAGACAATCTCATGTTATGGCCTCACATCGAGTGTTTAAAAGCTTTCAGGGATGGCTTTCTTTCTTTCTTTTTTATCCTCTCCACTTAAAAATATACCAGTTAGATGTTTATACTGATTACGTGTGTTTGTGTGCGGGGGGGGGGATATTTGTGCGTTGGTGAGTGGGTGTGTACAATTGTATTTCATTATTATTATTATTATTATTATTATTATTATTATTATTAAGGCGGTGAGCTGGCAGAATCGTTAGCATACAGGGCAAAATGCTTAGCAGCACTTCGTTCTGCGTTCAGATTCCGCCAAGGTCGACTTTGCCTTCCGTCCTTTTGGGGTCGATAAATCAAGTACCAGTGAAACACTGACGTCGATGTAATTGACTAGTTCCCCTCCCCTCAAAAATTTTAGTCCTTATTCCTATGGTAGAAAGAATTATTATTATTATTACTATTATGGCGGCGGCGGCGAACTGGCATTTCGTACGTCTTTACGTTCTGAGTTCAAATTCCTCCGAGGTCGACTTTGCCTTTTGTCCTTCCGGGGTTAATAAATTAACTACCAGTCAAGTACTGGGGTCGGTGTGATTGATTTTCCCCACTTCCCCCAAATTTTAGGCCTTGTGCCTTTAGTAGAAAGGATTATTATTATTATTATTATTATTATTATTATTATTATTATTATTATTATTGTTGTTATTGCACACCATGATTCTCATCGACACGCAGGAGTTATCTTCCTTGGATACTTACATAAACAATAATATCTACTAACACCTAATAACAATAATCCTAATAACAATAATAACAATAATCCTAATTACTGAATTTAATTGTAGAGGTGCGTGGCCAAGTGGTTAGGGTGTTCGGATGACAAACGTAAGGCCGTGAGTTCGATTCTCGTTGGTGCGTTGTGTCCTTGAGCAAGGCGCTTTATTTCTCATTACTCCAGTCCACTCAGCTGGCAAAGATGAGTAGTACCTGTAATTACAAAGGCTCAGCCTTGTCAGATTCCGTGTCAAACTGAATCTCTTTGAGAACTACATTAAGGAAACACGTGTCTGTGGAGCACTCAACCACTTGCATATTAATTTCACGGGCAGGCTGTTCCGTTGGTTGGAGCAGTTGGAACATTCTCCGTCGTCGTAACCGAATGAGATCCATTGCATTCAGCTCTGGTGTGCTTATTTATTTACTATATTGAAAGACATTCAAATTAGTCGATGCCACCTCAACATAATTCCAGAATACACAAACTGAAGACAAACTCTCTGGTAATGTCCCGGATTCAAGGGCAAAACTCTCTTTCCCCTCATCCTCTCTCTCTCTCTCTCTCTCCCTCTCTCTCTCTCTCTCTCCCTCTCTCTCTCTCTCTCTCTCTCTCTCTCTCTCTCTCTCTCTCTCTCTCTCTCTCTCTCTCTCTTTTTCTCTCCCTCCCTCTCTCACACACACATTCGTTTGACCTCTTCTTTATCCAACGGCTTATTCAACGGGGAAGGTCATCTTTGATGCTGATAGTGTGTTCTTTTGATCTTCTTCCATTATCTCCAGTTAACAGAATGACATTTTTGCTTTCAGTACATGCGAAATCTCAGATTAAAAAATAAAAACCAGCGATTAAGAATATGCAATGTTAATGTGTTTTCCAAGGATATTCATAGATGAAATCGAGAAGGGTTCCATCTGGTTTGTGGGGTGGGGTGGGGGGGCTTGATCGACATAAAGTCACAGAGTTGACTCATCTTGGAGAGGTACCTCCCATCCCCCCCACCACCACCATCACCACCACCACTACCACCCACTTCTTCACTATTTGCATAGAGTAGATAGCAGAGATCCCATATACGAGATATATTTGATAATATCGGGAGAGGGGAGGAGTGGGGAAAATAGAGAGAGAGAGACAGACAGACAGACAGACAGACAGAGAGGCTGTAATCAACAGGAAGTTTATTCGTCAACACCATTTCGTTGCTATGTACCCTACAGAGTCAGCCTTTAAGAATATCAACTATTAGCATTACTTTTACTAATATTTAGTAGTAGTAGTAGTAGCAGTAGTAGTAGTAGTAGTAGTAGTAGTAGTAGTAGTAGTAGTAGTAGTAGTAGTAGTAGTAGTATAGTTGCAGCAGCAGCAGCTGCAACAGGAGGAGGATGACAAACGAATTAAGAATATGACCAGAAACATTGGGAAGGTATTCATCTAATTAGCGAAGAGAATTATATTCGCTGGAATGTTCTCGTAAATATAAAACAGATCGATATTGTTTTATAGCTGTAGGCATTCGCTTCGTATCTCCAGTGGTTGTTGTTCTTCTTGTTGTTGTTGCACTCTAACGTACACTTACTAGACATACAGACATACAGGGTCGTGCACTGCCAAAGACATACGAATCTATATTTGACTGTGAGGCGGAGGAAGAGGTGGATGCGTTGTGACCTTTGCTCAAAATAGTGATATTTCAACAGTTTGTTGATGAACTGCAGCGTTGATATTTCACGAGACAAATATTGGAGTCCAATGAAAGAAGCAACTCAACGCGAGATAAATAATAGACGATTTCTGATGAGCGGAGAGAAAACGAAAAACCTGTCCATCGAGGGGAATAATAAATCTAATTGAAGCGATTGATCTGTTATTAACTCTGATGAAGTTAAAAGAGAATTTATAACAATATATCTTATTTATTTTCCTCTAAGGAACTAAATTAATTTGGGAAATTAATTCATAATTTATTGAAATTGTCTCCCCTTTGAGTTTCTTTCTAACGTTTACCGCTTGGTTCTTGTTTATTTTCTCTAATTAACCTCATTCACTTCATCAACGCTAATTAATATCTAAATTCATGTCATTCACCCACTTAAATTATGTCCTTTAGTTTATTTTATGCATATAACGTTATTTGTTGTTGTAGATGGGAAATTAAGGACCTTGCCGGATTAAATGGGGGGGGTGTATTATCTTACGTTCCTTTGACTTCTAAATAAACTGTGCAGTTGATCGACCTGCTACAAACAGCAGCAAGTCAAATAACGACACAATGATGTTCACCTTCCTTCTTTTGATACGTTTATACGCCATGACCCTCACTTTTTATAATATAAATTGATTGTCTCAAAAAGCAGCGCCACTACTAACTGAGTGTAATCAGTTACAGAATAATGTTATACCATCGTTAATTGGTTCGTCTCTATCTCCCCCTCGGTAATATTCTGCTCGTTTATTGGTTAGTGTGGAGGTGAAATGGCCCAGTGGTTAGAGCAGCGAACTCGCGGTCGTAGTATCGTGGTTTCGATTCCCAGGTCGGGCGTTGTGAGTGTTTATTGAGTGAAAACACATAAAGGTCCACGAGGCTCCGGCAGAGGGTGGTGGCGAACCCTGCTGTACTCTTTCACCTCAACTTTCTCTCGCTCTTTCTTCCTGTTTCTGTTGTACCTGTATTTCAAAGGTCACGCTGAATCTCCCTGAGAATTACATTAAGGGTACACGTGTCTGTGGTATGTTCAGCCCCTTGCACGTTAATTTCACGAGCAGGCTGTTCCGTTGATCGGATCAACTGGAACCCTCGTCGTCGCAACCGACGAAGTGCCACGATTGATTGGTTAGTTCTAAGTTTGACTATAACTTCCGTTTCTACACATTTGGTTAATGCTAGTGTTAGTAATATTAATTAATTTAATAATACTCTCTCGATCCGAGAAAGAAGACTCTGTAATTTCTTGCCGAACGACCTGCACCAATAATTTGCTTATAAGGATCAAATGTTTGTGTTGTACATTAGGTCGCTCCTAGCGACGTTTCCTAAACGGGTGCGCGATGTGCCACACGTCATGTGTCGAAGTGATCGTAGTGAATCACGAAATAAAGATGTTTTGCTCAAGAACTGAACCCACGATCTAACTGACCGTCAGTGCAACACGCTAACCACTAGGCCACTCACCTTCCAGTAATACACAAAGGGTTTAACTAAACACATGGCTCCGATTCAAAAACTAATCTTATGTCGAACGCTTTTACATCATGCAATGTTACTCAAGTGGAATTTACTTAAGGCAATCGCCATTCTTTGGATTACGTTACTTAATCAGTCTTCATAGAACAGACGTGGACTTAATCTTCCATACTTACACAATCTGAAATAGAAAATAGAATACCTGTAATATATTATGTCCAATTGCATTGCCCTGCCTTTTGCTTCATTTGTGTATAGTAATATAGTATCATTTCCATATATTTATCTGTCTGTTATTTTTGTATTTTTTTCCAGGTTTATCTTTACATGAATTGCTTACCTGAAGACAAAGTACCTTACATCAATAGCTTAGGGGAAAAATACCGCATCCGGCAGCTTCTTCAGCAGTTACCTCCCCACGATAACCAGATACGTTACTGTAATAGTTTAACAGAAGAAGAGAAAAGAGAATTACATGTGTTTAGTTCGCGACGGAAACGAGAAGCGCTGGGGCGCGGAAGTGTTCGTCAACTACCTGTAGCACTCGACCAAAATATTACCTGTCCAAATGTAAGTATATTTATACATCTTTATTCTTTATATTTATACAATTTTTATATTAATATGTTTTTTTATATCTATATATTTTTGTATGTACTTTTTTTTCTGCCAATGCTAATCGTTTATTTATACACGATTAAAACGTCAAAACGGAAACTCGATGAGAAAAAGACGGCAGAGAAAAGTTGATGGCTGTAAGTTCCCTTAGGCAAGATATCCCATTAAAGAGCTGCTTGTAGATTTTGTTGTCAGCCTGGCTAAGAATAGACAACTCTCTGTGTTTGACTTGAAGCTTAAAGAAGAGTCCCAGATGTGAAATTCAGTCGTTTAAGATGAGAATGTTCAGCAGAGGAGAGGAATGACGTCATCTCCAAGAAGGAGAAAAGAGCACCAAATGATTCATTTTTATTTTTATTTTCTCGAAAATTTCCTTCATGAAACCTGGTTCACCTTAGAGTTAAGTCCTAAAAATAAAAAGAAATCACATTATCATTTTTATTTTTTTATTTCACTAAGAAAATACGGGTGGTTCCATTTATTTGTAGAGTATGTGAGGACAGATGAAATACGTGGACTCAACGTGATTGCTAAGTGTTTATACAAGATTTACTTTGTACAATGATTCAGTTATGATAATTCTGTGTGGTGTATATTTGTAATTGTTTGTTATTCAAATATGATTCACTTCTTTTCAAAGAGACGCCCGTGAAAAGACATGGAGACCATATCTGGAGGTGTGCAGTCATTGTCTTTTGTCTCGTCATGTCCATAGAGAAATGATGAAAGTGTTAGATGAGACCGTTAAGTGGACGCACCTTTTTTGGCCCCTTCGCCTAACTGATTCAGAGAGAGAGAGAGAGAGAGAGAATATTAAGGTTTTCTGTGGAGTGACTTATTGTTTTACATCACAAAAGAAATTCTTTGATCCGTTTCTAAACACATTAAAAGAATTATAAATAAAGACACCAGAGAAAAACTGGAGCAGTGATGACAAAACTGTGACTTAGGTGTCAGCAGTGACTCGCCACCGATGTTTAGGCGTCACGTGATTAACTTTGAATTAAAACCTTCCTGTTGTATTGTATTTAAATGAAAACCTTTCTCTGCTGAACTGTTGTATTGTGTTCTAAAATGTTCAGTAATAATCATTTACCAGGAATAAAACTACGTGCACGTGGCATTCATGTAAATTAAATCAATTAATCTTTGTTTTAAAAACGTTGACCATGACTTATATGGAACAAATGAATTCAATTCGTATTTAAGTAGACTAAAAAAAGTCAGTTTTCGTTTCACTTTATACATAGTTTAATGTAAGGTGGCAGTGAGCTGCCAAAATGCTTAGCGGCATTTCGTCTGTCTTTACGTTCGAAGTTCAAATACCATTGAGATCGTCTTTGCCTTTCAACCTTTCGGGGGTCGATGAAATAAGTACCAGTTGAGTACCGGGGTTGATGGAATCGATTTGCCCCTCCCCCTAAATTGCTGGCTCTGTGCCAAACCGTGAAACTAGTATACTGTCTCATTCGACTAGAGTCACGTTATATTGTCCACCAGCTCATTACTATTCAAAGAGCTGTCTCAATATCTGTTATTGCCCTTTCAGTCCAATCTTTATATAAAATGTCATATTAATTCTCTCACTAATTAAACAAGTAATTAACAAGTTGCAAGCCATCTGAATTAATTGCCTGTTTGTCTGAAAGTATTTCAAGCTTCTGTCATGTCACATCCAAGATATCGAAACTTTAACAGCGAGAGGTTGAACTCCTGGGATAGTATATATGATTGCGTGTATGTTGGGCGTGGAGTGGGGGTGAACCAATCCACCAGCCCCCATTGCAAGGAGGGGAGCCACTAGGTAGTTACTAGATCTGCTAGAAATAGTAACCATGTTCCTTGTAAATCACACACCATAATATTCATTTCTACTCTAGGTAAAAGGCTCGAAATTTCTGGGGAGGGGGCTAGTCGATTAGATCGACCCCAGTATGCAAATGGTATTTAATTTATCGACCCCGAAATGATGAAAGGCAAAGTCGACCTCGGAGGAATTTGGACTCAGAACATAAAGATAGACGAAATACCGCTAAGCATTTCACCCGGAGTGCTAACGTTTCTGCCAGCTCACCGCCTTCACACACCATAATATTAAAACAAGAAGGATGTAGTTGAGAATGTAGTGCTAGGTATGCAATCATTTGGGAAAGTCACGGCTAGATTGACTTTGGTCGTAGGTCTGATCAAGGATTAAAAAACAACAATATCATTAAACAACCGAAGGTGTCGTAGCGTAGAAGTTTTTAACCTCCTCTGTTCAAATATATGAAGAAATGAACAATAAAACCATGGCGGCCTGAGAAAGAACTCTATACATTCGTTTCTATAGCGTTGAAGATTTACCTTCCGGACAAGGTGATGACAGACACATACACACATATGCTAAGGAAATCAAGTGAAGATTCAATCCATTGCTAATCAATGCATATATAGAACACGTAAGGTTGTTCGGACAATGTTTAGTGTATGGACAGCAGTGTGTCCCTAAGACGTTAGCTAGGCGGATCCTGATTGGTTTAAGTAAGTCAAGCGATCCTATGTGTGGCCCGGCAGAAGGAATGTTATTGCTAACCGGAATGTTGAGAAGTAAAGGAAAATAAAACAGGCCTTAACGAATATAGAGTCTCTCTTCTCATTTGACATCAATGAATGTAGATGTTGGTCATAACTGCCATTGAATGTGTTCCCAGTGAGACACATGTGACTTCTTTTAGTACCCCAAGGCAGCGAAATGGCAATGACAAAGTCATTAGCTCGTCGAATAGAATACCTCATCCGGCGCTATAAGTTCAAATCCGCCGATGCCATCTGTACCCTTCACCTCTTTTAAGGGTTTAAAAAAAACGAGGACTTTGCAAAAGGTCTTCAGATCCTTAGCAGTATAACTTAGTGTAACTGTATTACTAAACACATATTGTATGTAGATATTGATTGCGCGTGTATGCAAGAATGTCTAAGTACGTATGTTAGTGAATAAAGTATGTTACCAATGCAATGCGTTGTCTGCATCATTGTTCTATTGTATGCACAAAACGTGTACCTGCTGCTGCTGCTAATTCTATTATTCTCGTTGTTGTTGTTGTTAGATCGTGTAATTGATTTTAGGTGCAGAAGCAATAAACTTCGTGATGTCCTTATAACAATACGTATACACACAGACACGCATACAAATATTATATAGACACATTC
>NC_068981.1:6897424-6897852 GCF_001194135.2 Octopus bimaculoides | reverse complement strand
ATATATATATATATATATATATATATATATATATATATATACATACACACATACATACACACACTTTTTTTCGCGTGCACATACATATACATAGGAAGTCGTGGTTGTTACTTCTGACACTTTCTACATCCTGTCATTATATACACACAAAATGTTCTATACAACATTGTATATAATATAGTGTATACACTGGGACTGTATGTAAATATTTGTGAATGTTGCTCGTCTTTGTTAATCTATGTAACAAAACATTTACACAAACAGCGTGTACAGTAACAATAACTTTAGGAAGGTTTTCATTCATGTATATACGTGCGAGCACACACATATATATATACACACAAGTATATACATATATAGATACATGTATACACAAGCATATACATACGTATGTATGTACGATATATATATATATATATATATATATA
>NC_068981.1:6891387-6896160 GCF_001194135.2 Octopus bimaculoides | reverse complement strand
TATATATATATATATATATATGGTAGTTACTGTTGTAATAATTTCCAAATGCGATCCTAGACACTTGCAGTATGCAAACAGTCATTAAAACGATCTTTCAGTAATTCTTTGAGTAAACATGTATCGCTTGCCGTCTGTCGGACCACTTGACGTTCAGGCAGCGCCAATTGTTGGCCGACCAACCGACCGGACTCTGTGCAATAGCGATAAAAAGAACAACGTGTGTGTGTGTGTGTGTGTGTGTGTGGAGTAAAGTTTTTTATTATGTGAAGAAGCAAAATCGATGAGTGTATGTGTTTCGTCATCGTATAGTAGTTATTTAGTTTATCGACACTGGAATCTGTGATGATGTTAGACAAACACCAACTCTGCGGGAGAATAATGTCTGCAGTTTGCCTGAAGTTAAAATATAATGGATTCTAGCTGGAATTGAACTCGGTACGTGAGCGGACGAAACTAAATAATCAAGGACAATGCTTCTCGATCTATAAATATAAGAAAAGGTTATATATATATAAAGGCCGCATATATATATATATATATATATATATATATATATATATCTATATATTATTATATAATATAATATAAATGCGCCCTTTTAAAGCCTAGCCAGGCTCATGGGCCCGGTTTCCCGGTTTCAATGGCGTATGTGTTCCCCAGCTGAAGCAATGTGAAATGTAGTGTTTTGTGATGTCTTTGCAGATTTATTAATAAAACATATTACTCTACCCCCGGTATTCGAGTACTATTTTTTCCACCTTGTTTCACATTTATATGCATACACACACACTTTATTTGGGGGTTAACAATGCTACCGGTGGTTTCATGTGGAGTGCAATCTCTTAGCAATTATCAACCTACCACATGGAAACGATGGTACTCCGTTTTGCATTTATTCATCTGCCAATGCGGAGTACACATTCTCACTGTTCGGTATTCGCGCGTGTGCATATGTGCGTGCGTTTGTATTTGTGTCATACACACGCATACATATTTATGTGCGTGTGTGAGTGTTTATGAGTATACACACACACATTATGGGAGAGAGAGAGAGAGAGAGAGAGAAGGAGATCAAATATTTGCAGCCGAAATAAATTTCGACCAGGATTAAACCATTACAGATCTCTACTTTCTCGACACTTGGATTGCTTCTTCTCAAGACAGCCACACCCTACTCCTCACTTCATGGACCCTAATTTCTAAGTAACCCAGCCGAACTACATTGCTGGATTCCATGACAGATTATGAATTTATGACTCAAATTCTGACATTTTCAGGATATATTTTTCTGAATATCAACCACAGGGCAGTAAATTTCTAATGCAAGTGTCTCATTGTTAGTTTTCCTTCGTGAGCTTTTCTGTTTGATTAAGTCTTCATTTATCTTCCATTGGCAGTTTCAATAACTGGCACAACTAGTGTATTTCTACTTATTAACTTATATTTGGCATTATATTCAGTATTCAATTTTAATCAAGCTCTTCTGTTTTTACTAATTTCCTCTTCGTTATGTCATGATTTATTTTATCTTTCGTGGCGTCTTAACCCATTAAGTCCCACTTTCCTATAAATAGGACACTAAATGAGAACATTAAATAATCTATATCAAATTGTCTCAGTGTCCTAATTACAGGACACCGAGTATTTCCATTTCTGCTTGAAGTAAAGTAGTTTTAATAATTATTTTTCTCATTTAAACTTATTTTCAATCATCGGTAAAAATTTAAAAGTAGTATTCAGAAATCTAAATACTCTGGGACTTAATGGGTTAAATAGTTTTATGAGCATGTTACTCATTAAATATTTTTGACTTGGTGATGCTGTTGTTGTTGTTGTTGTCGTCTCTGTGATGGTGGTGAACTGGGTGAGTTGTCAGAGTATCGGATAAACACTCAGCTGTTTTTTTTACATTCTGAGTTCAAATCCCACCGAGGTCAACTTTGCATTTTATTCGTTCGTGGTTGGTAAAATAGTGTACCAGTCTAATACTGAGATCGATGTAATCGACTTGCTCCTCCCCTTAAAATTGCTGGCCTCGTGCAAAAAGTTGAAACCATCATCATCATCATTATCAGAACCATCATTAATGCCATAGATTAAGATAGATTATTGCCAGCGTATCGGATAATTGAGGTTATTTAATTATCAAATACTCTTGGAGAAATGTTACATTAACTCCAGCAAAGTGAAGAATTGATTTAAGAACAAGAACTTGTCTCAGAAATTCTATTTGGTTCACAATTAATTCTTTAATTTTTTTTTTTCAGTGTCGCAAATTGATTGCAGCCAGTGACATGGCGGTGTTTGCATCGAGGGCCGGTCCAGATGTTTGCTGGCATCCTAGTTGCTTTCTGTGCTCAGTCTGTGATGAGCTTCTAGTTGACCTGATCTACTTTTATCAAGACAGCCAATTATATTGCGGTCGGCACCACGCGGAGCAATTGAAGCCCAGATGTGCCGCATGTGATGAGGTTAGTACTACTATACAAATTATAATTAGACATTTCTGATTTTGTTTCTTCCTATCATTATTATTATTATTGTTGTTGGTTGTTGCGGCGGCGGCGGTGGTGGCAGTGGTGGTGTTGTACGGGTGGTGAGCTGGCAGTGGTGGTGTTGTACGGGTGGTGAGCTGGCGGAATCGTTACTATGCCCGGCAAAATGCTCAGTAGCATTTCGTCCATCATTTCGTTCCGAATTGAAAATTCCTGCAAGGTCCATTTTTGCCTTTCATCGTTTCGGGGTCGATTATAAAATAAGTACCAGCTGACCACTGGGGGGGGCAATATAATCGACTCAGCCCCTCCCCCGAAATTGCAGGCTTTGTGCAAAAATGTGACTCCGCTGTTATTATTATTGTTGTTGTTGTTATTTACTCCTGTAGATTGGAGAGCAACATTTGAACGACAGCTTGTGCCCTTGGTGACCAGGATAATCCTAAATCTGTGGGGTTCTTTGATTGGTCTTTGTTGGAGGTTCCGCTGCTTCGTAACACAAATGTGTCCGCATGTTTTGTATACTTTGTATTTTAGCCTCCCCCCCTCTTCTTTGTCCCCCTCATCTTTAATGTAAACCCCCCGCACAAATTGTAAACGGTCCTTGTAATGCCTCTCTCATCTTTTGCCCCTGGGGAAAATAAATCATCATCATCAGGATTATTATTAAGGCGGCGAGCTGGCAGAATCGTCAGCGCGCCGGACGAAATGCTTAGCGGTATTTTGTTTGCCGTTAAGTTTTGAGTTCAAATTCCGCCGAGGTCGACTTTGCCTTTCATCCTTTTGGGGTCGATAAATTAAGTACCAGTTACGCACTGGGGTCGATGTAATCGACTTAATCCCTTTGTCTGTCCTTGTTTGTCCCCTCTATGTTTAGCCCCTTGTGGGCAATAAAGAAATAAGAAACGTTAGCACGCCGGAGAAAATGCTCAGCGGTATTTCGTCCGGCTTTACATTCTGAGTTCTACAATACCGCGAAGGTCGACTTTGCCTTTCATCCGTTCGGGGTTGATAAAATAAGTACCAGTTGATCCCTAAGGTCGATGTTATTGACAAGCCCCCTCCCCTCAAAATTTCTGGCCCTGTGCCTAAAGTGGAAGGAATTATTATTTGATTTTCAAGCCGAAGAAGTTGATTATAGCCTGAAAGGATAGATCTCTCTCTCTTTCTCTGTCTGTCTCTCTCTCTCTCTCTCTCTCTCTCTCTCTCTCTCTCTCTCTCTCTCTCTCTCTCTCTCTCTCTCTCTCTCTCTCTCTCTCTCTCTCTCTCTCTCTCTCACTCTCTAACAGTTATCACTTTCGTTTTTAAATGTAGTTACTTTTTGTGCCAACAACTAAAGACAAGTTTTATAGGAAGAATGTGAGAGTGTGTGTGGGTGTTATGATGTAAAATTTCACAGCTGCTTCCCTCAGTTTCCTCGCAGCTAAAGGCATTTATTAAATGAACTGTTTCTGAATTTGATTATTGTATATCGCTCACAGCTAACTCGAGAGACAATGTCCTAATGAACGGACAGGTTTTTATATAAAGTAATAAAGAACTCTGTCTGTCTGCCTGTCCTTCCATCCGTCCATCTATCTATCTATCTATCTATCTATCTATCCACCCCTCTGTCTGTCTGTCTATCTAGCTAGCTAGCTATCTATCTATCTATCCACCCCTCTGTCTGTCTGTCTATCTAGCTATCTATCTATCTATCTATTTATCTGTCAGTCTAGCGGTTTGTCTGTCTGCTTCCATCTTCCTAATTTCATTCAAACAAATAAAAAATGAGATTTTCCTAAGATACAATGCTTTGAGATCAGTACTTCTTCATGCAAATTTTGGAAATTCTCTGCTCGCAGGGACTACGAAAGACCAGAGTCCTGACTAACCACATGGTTCCGGGTTCAGTTCCACTGCGTGGCACTTTGGACAAGTGTCTTCTACTATCGCCTCGGGCCGACCAAAGCCTTGTGAGTGGATTTGGTAGACGGAAACTGAAAGAAGCCCGTCGTATATGTGTGTGTGTGTGTGTATCCACCATCACTTGACAACCAATGTTGGTGTGTTTACATCCCCGTAACTTAGCGGTTCGGCATAATAAACCGATAGAATAAGTACTAGCTTCATAAAGAATAAGTCCTGGTGGTCGATTTGTTCGACTAAAGGGATGCTCCAGCATGGCTGCAGTTAAATGATTGAAACAAGTAAAAGAACGTGTGTTGTAACACAAGTCAGTCTGACAAGATGTTCCTTAGATTAAAAAATGAAAGTGCTATGGTCTCTTCCCCCC
>NC_068981.1:6888742-6889768 GCF_001194135.2 Octopus bimaculoides | reverse complement strand
TATATATATATAGAAAGCATACGATCTTTTGATTTCGGCGATTAGTGTGCCAATTGTTCGATGTATAGAACTAGGTAGCTGAACATTCTTCAGACCTGTTTTCCCTTTGCGTAATTCTTAGGCAGAAACTCTGTGATACAGTGTGGGACAAGACTCTACATTTGATCTCCAGTTGCGATTCCAGCGGTCTGTTGCTTCTGGAATTTCCCACACGAGGTTAGAGTCGATTCGAGGCTGTACTAGAACGCTTGACCAAGATACCAAGCAGTGGAATTAAACCCGGCATATCATAGTTTGAAAGCAAACTTCTTTACTTTCGCACCTGATTATACAAACATACACACACACAGATAGGTATAGATAGGTAGATAGATATGTTAAAGAGTGACTTATCCGTGGTTCTGTAAGCATATACAAACACAGATTGCCACTCACCAATGACTTCCCTGAACTTTTGTTCTCCTCGTCAAAATTCATTTTCCTTTCTGTCTCACTTCCTGTTCTCTTTCCAACATGGCGTCAATGGAACACAAAACATCGACACAAAAACTCATTCTCTCACTCTCCGTTTTTCTTCGATGTAGGACATTTAATCCAAACTTAAAATTTTTCCTTAAACACTTTTTTGTCTCTTTCTGACCTAAACCTAATACTTCTAATCTGAATTTCTATTATTAGTTGTGGTGTCTGTGTGTGTGTGTGTTTTCAATAATAGTTTGCAATAGGCGTTGCAGCAGTAGCAGTAGTGGTAGTAGTAATGAGGGTGATAATTGTAGTAGTAGTAGTAGTAGTGGTGGTGGTGGTGGTGGTGGTGGTGGTGGTATCTCTTCTTATCTTTCTCCTCATCATAATCATTATTTGGGAGGTGTTAGATTAAGCACGCTGTATGTTTTGCTTAGATTCAAATTTGGGTTTAGTAATTTGGCGAAGACGGGTGTTGTCTTGGGAGTTACTGATTGTTGAGAAAATACAAGATTGCTTATGTTATTTCTAACGAACATTTTCAGTAAAAAAAAAAAAAAAAGG
>NC_068981.1:6887790-6888588 GCF_001194135.2 Octopus bimaculoides | reverse complement strand
GTGGTGGTGGTGGTGGTGGTGGTGGTGGTGGTATCTCTTCTTATCTTTCTCCTCATCATAATCATTATTTGGGAGGTGTTAGATTAAGCACGCTGTATGTTTTGCTTAGATTCAAATTTGGGTTTAGTAATTTGGCGAAGACGGGTGTTGTCTTGGGAGTTACTGATTGTTGAGAAAATACAAGATTGCTTATGTTATTTCTAACGAACATTTTCAGTAAAAAAAAAAAAAAAAGGAGGAGATGGGCGAAGAGGAAGCGGTGATAATATTTCTTTCTCTCTTATTGTGAATTTTGGTTTTTTTCATAGCAACGAGCATAGCAACAAGAAGCTCGTTTACTTTGATACTTACCTAATGCAATAAGCATATTACTAAGTGAGTAAACACTCGACTCACGTTGATCCAGAGATTTGGGTTGGGTTCTTCTAAGAGTCTCTATCTCTGTCAAGTATCTTTTTTTCCCTTCGTTTAATCTAAGACGTGAAATTAAATGAGTGAAATCTTGAGTGTGACTGCAGTTGCACTTGAGTGTAGGCATGTGTATTCACAGGACTTCTAATAGAGCCTTTATCCCATACATGCATACATACATATATATGTGTGTGTGTGTGTGTGTGTATCGGTGGGTGTCTATATGCATGTATGTGTGTGTGTGTATATATATATGTATATATGCCTGTGTATATGTATGTATATATGTGTGCATATATATATATATATATATATATGCATGTGTGTATGTACATAAGTATATATATATATATATATGTATATGTATATATATATATGTATATATAT
>NC_068981.1:6879696-6887705 GCF_001194135.2 Octopus bimaculoides | reverse complement strand
TATATATATATATATATATATATATAGAGAGAGAGAGAGAGAGAGAGAGAGAGAGAGACAGTCGCAGACGCATCCATGTTCTTGTACTTAGCATATAAAAGGCTCCTAAACACAATTGTTAGGTAGATACAATGTTACGCAAGGAGTAGCCAGGCTGTATCTTTCAACTCCATGTACCATCCATCCGACAGGGATTCTCTACAGTTTCCCGCTGCCCAATTTCAACCACAAAGCTTAGGTTTTCCAGAGACTCTAAAACAAAGATCTTTAACGTGCTTCACAGTGTGTCGGGGCGGGGGGAATACGCGAACTTATAGCAAGCTTTGTCGTGCCCGCGTCTACCCTCAAATACCCAAACTCATGCACACTCTCTCACACACACACATCATATGTGTTTACATCATATGTGTGTGTGTGTATGTGAGTATATTTCAACTTGGCCTGCTTGTACGTAACGTTGCACTTTGTTATTCGTATAAAGTAAGGCTTTATCGAATGAAATTAGATGGTTCTATGGCTTGTGTCTATGATTATTAAACGAAAAGAATATTCCTGAATATTTCTGGAATTTTCTCGCATGAACACAGTATGTACAACCTCCGGGACAGCGAGATGTTTCTCTGTGCCGTTTACATGTTTCTGTGAGTCCTGACTTTGCAAAGAGTTCCTCATAACTGCTCGATGTTCATAGCGGGCGGTCAGGAGGATCGATCAGTTCTAGTCGAACGAATCGATCGTAGTACGTCTTTCTTTGAAGCCTTCTACTGATTTTATCGGTCTCTTTTTGACGGTAAGATACGGGGATGTAAACACACCAACAGCGTTTGTCAAGTGGCGGCAGAGGACAAGCATACACACACGCATATATATATATATATATATATATGCGACGGGCTTCTTTCAGATTCCGTCTACCAAATCCACTCACAAGGCTTTGGTCAGCCCGAGGCTACAGTAGAAGATACTTGACCAAGGCTCCACGCAGTGGGACTGAACCTGGACCCATATGGTTGGGAAGCAAGCTTCTTACCGCACAGCCACGTCTGTATTTATAGGTATTTATATACGCATATTCCCCACCCCTCCTCATTCTCTGTCTCTAATTAGTACAGCTGAGATCAGTTTTTACTGACATCAGAAGTTGAGTAATTTTCTACAGTCGGCCTTGCCTCGGGAGTTTCTCATCCTTGACAAGAAACGTATTCTTACACACACACACACACACACACACACACACACACACACACACACACACACACACACACACACACACACACACACACACACACTCACTCTCTCTCTCTCTCTCTATCTATCTATCTATCTATCTATCTATCTACCTACCTATCTATCTCAAACACAGATGTATAAATGTCTGAATATGCGCGAGAAGTAATGAATGGATATGTTTATATCACGTGTGTTTATTTAGACAAACACATGCACCCACACGCACGGGGTGAGAAAGAGAGAGAGAGAGAGACGAAAAGGGATACGCACTCACTCACTCACACACACACACACACACACACACATATATATACACACATGTATATATATATATATATATATATATATATATATATATACACTGATACGTGTATATACATATATGGAGGTGCATGTGTGTGTGTGTATATATACACTCACACACCGTGCGATGTTATCTCTCCTATACAACAGAGACTTTTTATTTCTTATCTTTCCGAACTCGAAAAGTAATTAGTGTATTAATATATTTTAGTCATTACACTCTGCTGTCATATTTCAGATTATATCATTGATGTAGTAATTCCACAATTTCAGTTAGAACTAAAATAGACTAATGGGCCCTTGCGTATGTTTATACATACACACGCGCGCGTGCGCGCACACACAGACACACACACAACACATGCACACATATTGTTGCCTCTCCCCCCACACACACACCTTCTTTCTAAGTAGATCTGACTTTAGCATTTAGTGCAACGCATTCTTCTGATGTAATCGAGTGTGAAGCGAAAATCGTTTGATGAAGACAGCAACGGGAAACTGCAGCAGCAGCAGCAGCAGCAGCAGCAGTAATAAATTATGTTAATGGAGAGGGGAGAGGGGTGGTGGGAGGGACACGGTAACTCGTCATGGGATGGTGTGTAAAGTGTTGCTGATGATGGCGATGACGACGATGATGATTGCTAAAAAGGTGTTGGGAGATAAACACCGAATGTCTGTATACACACATGCGCGCGCGCACATACATGCAGACAGACAGACAGACACATCTGTGTGTGTGTGCTTATATTTTATTCTTTTCCTTGCTTCAGTCATTAGACTGCGGCCATGCTGGGGCACCATCTTGAAGAATTTTAGTCGAACGGATCGGCACCAATGTTTATTCATTTTTAAGCCCGGTACTTACTCATTCGATATTTTTTGTCGAACCGCTAATGTTAGTGGGACGTAAACACAGCAACACCGGTTGCCGAGTGGCGGTGAAGAACAAACAGATACAAAGGCACACACGCGCATACGACGGGCTTCTTTCGGTTTCCGTCTACCAAATCCACTTTGGTCGACTCGAGGCTATAAAAGAAGGCACTTGACAACCGATAGAATAAGTACTAGGCTTACAAAGAATAAGTTGTGGGATCGATTTGTTCGACTAAAGGCGGTGCCCCAGCATGGCCGCGGTCAAATTACTGAAACAAGTAAAAGAATATACCTGAAGCAAACACACACACACACACACACACACACACACACACACACACACACGTACACGTATAGAAAAAGAGAGAGAAAGAAAGAGGGGATGGTGAGAGATTGCATGATGTGTCGTCCTGTGTGTAGGCGTGAACAGCCACGTGAACACGTGTCTATATAATTATGTTTACACACATTGCTGACTAATTATTCCTTATTAACTCTGTTAATTGGTACGAATTCATAATTTCTACTGCATCCTTCCTCCCCCCCTCCACCACCACCACTGATCCTTCACCCGTTTTAGAAACACCCTCCTGCTTTTTTCCGTTTCGCCTTATGAATCTGTACCAAGGCATGCAGAGTACGTCATACAACATGTATATATGCGCGGGCGGGCGTTTGGGTGTTTGCGTAGAACGTTTAGTCATGTGGTCAAAAACTATGCTGGTGCTAGTGTTACAAAGTCAACCAATCCAGATATGAACGTTTGACTGAGCCCCAAGTTTCACTTTATGTGTGTGTGTGTGTGTGTAGGAACACATTAGGAACGTGTATGTGAGTGAACGCCAGGAGACGTGTGACGGGGTGTGAATATGTACGTACGCTAAGATATACACAAAGAGATTCCTTTCTCATCGATTGGCGAACGCACATTTTATGTATTTATTTATTTACAGTGTGTAAATAATCCACAAATGTCTGTGTGTCTATTCTGGCATTTCGGTTGGACTTACAAATGCTTGGCGGTGCCCATCTCCTCTCCAAGCGTTCGGTTTCTCACTAAGCTTAGTCTACCAGCAGAAGCAATTAGTAAGGTGTGACTGAGAATGGTCCTCAAAGCCAAAAATGAGTGTCAGGTGAAAACCAGAAGTATACGTCCATCCCTAAAGATACTGCTACCTGCAATTAAGGTATCCTCTCTACCCGAACACCCAGAAGTGCTTCCAATGGTTGCTATGTATCCCGTACACAGAACACAAAACGAACTGCTTAGTCAAGCAGTCAAGAAACACGCTGGCGGACAGGATCCACTCTTTGCGCAGGTAAAAAGATAAAAGCTTGCCTTGTGCGGCCACATATCTCGCCACGATAAGAATTAAGGGAGAGTGTAAGAGAAGTGGAGACAATCCTGGTCTGGCAACATCAAAGACTGGAGAGTTCATATCATCGTGATCCTGCTACGTATGGTAGAGGACAGTGACCAGTGGCGACGGCTGACCATAAAAGCGTCAAGGGAGGCACCCCATCGACTGGTTGCATCAGTTAAGGGAATTTGATGATTACCCACAAAGAGCGGTGAATGTGTTTATTACAGTATAACGTATATATGTACGTATTTATATATGCACCGAGTATTGTGGGTGCGTGCGCACGAGTGGAAGTATGTCCAAGCGTTTATGTCATTTGCTCGTATGTTTAACCTAATACTACACCACTGCTACCTGTGAGACTTATCTCTCCTTGATTCTCAATAATCTAAATTCTCGTGTGTGTAAACTATCTTCTCCTTTATAAATGTCACGTTAAAGCGATCTCATTGCTGTCCAATCGTTAATTTATGTTCCTTCGGCCATTTTGTCATAGTAAATATTTGTCGTTGTATATTCTCTCATTGAAATGGCTGCCTAAAGATACGGACGTTGTGACGTTCTGTGCAAATCGTCATTTCTAGTCAGTTTGCAGTAATTTGACCAATTTACATATTTATGCTCTATTTCTGGGTATTGTGTACTTAATCTCCCACCGTTTCTACACACAAACACACACACACACACAGTTAGAAAGTGAAATATAGAATTAACATGATGTATATTCTTAGAGCTCCTCTCTTATTCCTATTTCTGCTTTTATTTCTTTTCAGATCATTTTTGCCGATGAATGTACAGAAGCAGAAGGTCGAAGCTGGCACATGAAACACTTCTGTTGTTTTGAATGTGATTTTCAGTTGGGTGGAACACGTTACTTCATGCGAGAAGGCCGTCCCTATTGCTGCGACTGCTTTGATAGGATGTATACCCGCTATTGTGATACGTGTGGAGATAGTATTAGTACTGAAGAGGATCAGATAATGTATGAAGGCCAGCATTGGCATGCTCTTCCTCAATGCTTTAAGTGTCACACGTGTCAAAAGTCATTACTGGGACAACGATATTTACCGAAACATGGCGTTATATATTGCTCTGCGTCGTGCAGCCGTGCGGGGTCAATGCAGACCCAGACACCCAGGAGACCCGAAGACTATTTTCATGATTTAAATCTCCAGAGTTATGCCTTGCCCCATTCCCCTCCAGCCCAACACCAAATGTCGCTGTCCATCCATGATGCATCACTGGAACCTCCATTGACCAGTGACTTCCAGCAACAATGTACGTTGGACAGCTGCGTCTCATCCGACCGCGACCAGGGCTACGCGACAAGCAGCAATAGCGAGGTATATGCCCCGCTCAGCGGGTTCGATTATGTCCGACCAGTTACACCTCACAAAGACGAAACAGATATATTTGATTACGATTTTACTCGAAACGGTTTTGTGGACTCGGTACCTGTTTGTAAGGAGCTCAGGAGAAAAAACCGTTTGTCTCAGTTCTCAATGCCAGACTTAACGAAAGATATGCCAGGTTCACCGGAAACCGAGAGGAGAGCTGCGTTCAATAACTGGAACAGAGGTCGACACGGCTCTGAACGAAATCTCGATAATCCACAGCATCATAATGACTACAAGCGACCCGAGGAGGAGAATATCTACCAAGAAATTCTATCGAATCATGTTTCTTCATATAACAGATCCAGTTCGTCGACAGAATGTTCAGTGAAAACGTGTCAAGGTGACATTTTGCAACAACACAAGCGAAACGAACGTTCTTTGACGCCAACCAGAGATTACTCGTCAATCCCATTGCCTGATGACAAGAAAATGAATCCGATATCAAGGCCGAATGACCCGCGAATTCAATATGAAATGAGGCAGCATATAATCCAACAACAACAACAACAACAGCAGCAGCAGCAAGGAATACCGCAACAGCAACATCGCCACCTTCAGCAGCAGTATCAGCTGCAACAGCAGCAGCAACAACAACAGCAGCAACAGCAACAACAGCAACAACACATGCCACTCGGCTGCCCACGGAGTCGCAGTTTCGATAGCAGGCCCATGGTCGTTCATTTTAGTGAACCACCACATCAGGGAGAATTATCAACGACGGGAGAATATAAACGAAGCCCTTCAGATCCAGCCTTATCAAGTAACAGTGACAAGTACGTCGATGGCGGTCACGCAGACGACCACTGCAGCACGTGCTCCAGTTCCAGTGACTCTGACGATTACTACTATTCTTTCGACTGTTCTAGTCGTTATGGGACGCGTATTTCCTACGTCGATGACGTCGGTATGTCCGTGTGTAGAATGGGACGTGGTGGCCGTGTGGAAGGTCGGAATGTTAGTGGTAGAAGCCATCGTGGTCGAAGCAAACACTGTGCAATATCTTAATAACAGGAATCATTCAATCTAGATTGTCCATTTTCCCTGGCATTGATAGAATGTTACGAACCTCTTAAAAAAGAAAACGACATTCGTACAATCTGCAGTCCAAATTCTTTCGCTACAACATCAACAGCAACAACAATAACAACACGAAGAAATGCGACAACTTCGACAATGATTGGTTACAGAAGTGATTAAAGAAGATTCAAGGTTGAAGATATAATACATTTAGAAGTTTTAGATAATCTGAATTGGATAAGATGTGAACTGGATTGCGTTATTGGTTAAATAGAAAAATAGAGAGGTGAGACGAAAAAAGAAAAAAAATAGAATAATTATAGAAAAAGAAGACGAATGAAAATGTCTGACAGCGAAACTGTTCGGTTAAGATGACGTTTTGACCCTTTTTCTTTTGCGGGAAGAAACGAATGAGGGGATTTCTCCTCTTGGCCGAAATAATAATAATAATAATAATAATAACGATGACAAGAAGTATGTATGTATGTGCATATACATATATGATTTCACTGTTGATGCTTGTTTAAGCCTCCAAAAATATATAAAGGCAAGAAATGTTGAAAAAAGAACCCCAGAAACTTCAGACAGGTGAGATAATGCAGTTGACAAGTAATTATTGAAAATGGATAAAAAGAGAAGAAAAAAAACAAACAACATGCGTAACTCCCATAAATGGATTTGATTGGTTCATCAGAATATATATATATATATTTCGATATAAATATATATAGATAATAAAAGCAAGTAAAATAAGCTTCGATTGAAATCTGGCCAGTAACTGCCGGATTTAATTGTTTTTTTCTTGTTTGTTGTTTTTAGTTTTCTTGTTTGTTTCTATTTCTTCTCCAGTCCCTCCCCTCAAAGCAATGTATACTCCGAGCTCCTTGTTGTTTTTGTTGATGTTGATGTTTTCCTAAGTTATTCATTATTCAAAAAAAGGAAAAAGAAAGACCATTAACCCAAATCTATCCTCTTCCTCCTCCATCTCTTCACTAGTTGATTGTTTGTTATAAATGTCTTCTGTGACACCCCCTCCTCTTATTAAACAACAAGGTACGCTAATTCACCGAGTGAACATTATAATAAACAATTACAAATAATAATTATAAAAAAAACGAATATATTGAAAAGAAAAGACATGTTTTACCCTTTTTTCGTTTATTTTTTCAAACTAGTGTACCTGGAAATATTCTGTGAAAACATTGACAAAAATATATATAAAAAAAAAAAAGAAAAACAGCAGGAAGAAGAAAATAATGAAATAGGATTTTTTTATTATTTAAAAAACAAAAAAATACTTAAAAAAAAAAACATTTTACGAAAAAAAAACAATAACATATTTTTTTGTGACTTTAATTCTCAAACGAAACGTTGGTACCAGAACCACGTCATTGAGATTCTATGCCTTCTTTATAAAGAATTACTTTAAAATTACAAAAAAAAAACAATGATGACGAGAATTTAATCCCTATCTTCCCCCTATTCTCGATAAAAAAAATAACAAAAAGAAAAGTAAATAATTTTCCATTATATTAAAATGCTGTTGCAATATTACTGTTGTCTTTAGATAAATCTCTTCAGAGAGAGAAAAACCAAACAACATGACTTGAATGCTTCCAATGTAAGAATTGTCCAATGTGCGGATTCCCAAACAAACAAGACAATTCTATATCTCTGTCTATATACATTATATTATATAACCTGCAATAATTGAACCTCTAATATATTGTGTTGTCCAATTTCATGTATATATATGCGTGTATATGTGTATATATATATATATATATATATATATATATATATATATATATATATATAT
>NC_068981.1:6872262-6878531 GCF_001194135.2 Octopus bimaculoides | reverse complement strand
ATATATATATATATATATATATATATATATATATATAGGATTGTATCTAAGCACTCTATGCATGCAGGTATAGTCTTTGAATACAAATTGCATGCAAAAATGCCTCCTAATTAATTTGAAAAACTTAAATAAGAACCAAAACAATATAATTGTTATATAAAAAAAACAATGATTGTTTTGATGTATATTTCATTATTATTATTATCATTATTATTATTATTATTATTATTATTATTATTATTATTATTATTATTATTGCCGGGTTTGAGTTTTATAGGTGAATCCATGTATAGACATTTTCATTTTAACTTTGTGGAATTGCCAGACAGAAATGTTATTATAGTAATTGATGATGATGATGATGATGATGATGACGATGAAGGAAGTAAGAGAATGGAGGCGAAAAATATCGCAGTCTAATCTGAACAACTCAAAGAATAGAAAGAAAAAATATGACTTCTTTATTTATGTATTTAACTATTTTTCCATTTTTCTGTTTATAATTTTCAATTTTGTTTGTTAATCGCCAGCGTCATAAGTATGGCGTATCAAAGGTGAAGCGACTCGTGTCCGTAGAGCGACGGTCTCTTGTCTCAAAACGAGGCAAACATCACAATTGCTTTACCAAATGACCTCTTGACGTAACGCATAATCGCCACTGATCCCCAGTGCCAGCCCATCTATAACTTGAAGGCGTCACACCTGTGTAACAAATATTTTTTTCATTTTTCTCATTTTTTTTTTCAATTTTCAAGGATCACGTGATATTGGCACCCAATAAAAATAGGAAACAATATGTATTTTGTTTTAGTTTTGATTGATAAACATGTCTGTTGTTTGAATAATATGGGTTCCTTTTCTCTCTCAGGAATTGGGCTGTCATTACATATATGTTGATATCCATATCTACACACACATTTCCGGTATCTGTAGCTAGAGAGAAGACAACCACTCCGAAATGTGTGCCTCCCAGTCTGGGTAGTGGGCGCTGCAAGTTGACTCTGTGTATTTACACCTATTTCTCCACGGCGGGTAATTTTCTCTATTACAAAATACAGGTGTACTTGCGGGTTTCGATATGCCTCAAGCATATTTGAACTGTTGACAAGTTTCGTTTAATGTACACAGTATAAAGATATAAAATACTAATAGTTTCTTACTTGGAGACGCGGATCTAGGCAGGTTCTTATGACACACCTTGTGTCTCCAACCAATCTCTGGCTCTGAACACCTGATCTATACAATTTGCAAATCAGGGTGCTGATACAAGAGAAATTACTAGAAAAAAACGAGATGGGATATTCGTTTTAGATCTAAGAATTCCACTGCACCACTGAATGCCAGAACCGAAATTTTCAACAAATGCAAACATACGGACACGTTTCTTTTGACTAACTGGAAGCTTGAGCAGCTGTCTCGCAGACTTTGAACCTTTCTCCAATGAATTACTCTACAACAGCTAGCTTAATTGTGGATTTATGGTCAAAGGGGACATGACGCTGTTTCTCTTTTCTTTTTCCGTTTTATTCATCCTTCTATTTTTGCGTCTACCTTCTCATTTTTTCTGAAGATTGCTTGGCGACACAAGACGTGTTATAAAACCTGTCAATAAAACAAGTATCACTTGAGTGTTGGGGTCGATGTAATCGATTAGGCCTCTGCTCCGAAATTGCTGGCCTTGTGACGAAATTTGAAACCAACATTTTAACATAGACAACATGAAGCATTACCTAAGTGCTGCACCACCTCATTCCATTCCTGTGAAAGTCCAAAATGTAAGCAGTTATGAGCATTACCAAAACCATCAGCCACTCAAAGAGAATGGCTGATAGTTTCGTTAACCATTTCACTAGTTCAGTTTATATATTAAAGTTTTTCATTTAAAACTAATTTGTTATCGAAACAACTTTGAGTGGAGGGCATCTGATGTTTAGGAAAAGCAGAATTTAGAGCCATATGCCGTCTCCAAGAAGGAAACTATTTGTAGCTCCTATTTTTATTCTGTGTACATTAAATATTTATCTCTCACTGGATGGAGTACTTTTTTTGTCAAACTTACTTTAACGGAACAGTAAACTATATATGCGTGTGTGTGTGTGTGTGTGTGGAGAGAGGTGGGAGAAGTATATATTTTCGTGCAATTGAAACCTAAAACTGCGTAACAGATCCCAAGTATTAAGAACTCCCTATGTAATTCCGTTTGTGTATTGGAATTGCATTCTTTGTTATTAAATCCGTGTTTGAGTGTTGCATTTATGATGTTTTATAATTAACTACATACTCTTACCTACGTTTCATTAACATAAGGTGATTATTGGTTACAAAATGTAAATTGCATAATTAGGTTTTAGTGTGGAAATGGTGAGAGACATGTAAATATTCGAAGTAATAATAATTGGATTGAAAAGATGACAGTATTCACTAATAATGGAGATGGTTGGCGGTTTGACATTGAATCTTTTTTACGTAACTAATAAAGACCTTACGTTAATGCGCACGTACACATACAGGCATGGGTGCGGGCAAGGGTTATAAAGTATCCTAAGCTGAGCAAAATCAAATTGTTAGTCTGCGATGAAGGAGTCCATTTCTGATTTGAGATCTTTAACGTCGATCAGTGCAGGAAGAAGTCCTTATCACGTGCGTACATCGTGGAATAAACGTTAAGACTGAGTCGAGGGGCGTTGTGGATGAGATGGGCCCTGTAAATTACTTTATGTAATCAAGTGAAAGACGGATCCTTGAGGTGATCGGTTTACTAGAAATAGCTGTTACATGTACTGCAAAATCATCGAATCATGCATACCACTGTTTCAAAGAGAAGAGTGAAACTTTTTAGATATACTGCGTTTGAAAGAAAAGAATGGTCATGGCTGGAACGCTTATCGTGATGACTTTTGTCCAGGTGGACTAAAGGCAGTGCTCCAGCATGGCCGCAGTCAAATGACTAAAACAAATAAAAGAATATTCATAGCGCAGCGAGCTTAATTGTGGATTTATGGTCAAAGGGGACATGACGCTGTTTCTCTTTTCTTTTTCCGTTTTATTCATCCTTCTATTTTTGCGTCTACCTTCTCATTTTTTCTGAAGATTGCTTGGCGACACAAGACGTGTTATAAAACCTGTCAATAAAACAAGTATCACTTGAGTGTTGGGGTCGATGTAATCGATTAGGCCTCTGCTCCGAAATTGCTGGCCTTGTGACGAAATTTGAAACCAACATTTTAACATAGACAACATGAAGCATTACCTAAGTGCTGCACCACCTCATTCCATTCCTGTGAAAGTCCAAAATGTAAGCAGTTATGAGCATTACCAAAACCATCAGCCACTCAAAGAGAATGGCTGATAGTTTCGTTAACCATTTCACTAGTTCAGTTTATATATTAAAGTTTTTCATTTAAAACTAATTTGTTATCGAAACAACTTTGAGTGGAGGGCATCTGATGTTTAGGAAAAGCAGAATTTAGAGCCATATGCCGTTGACAGAGATTCTCTTTCGCCATGTGTCCAATTTTCTCTTCCAGAAGGACACTTTTCCTAAGGACGGCAAGATGTGATTTAGAAGTGGATTTGGCTGTTCTTTTTAGCTGCGTTAGCATTGTTGTTACTGTTGCTAACCTAAAATCAGTCTTGATCGGTGTAAGCCGATAATGAAAGGTATTCCAGGCGCGACCAACGCGTCAGACCTATTGTGTCTAGAAGTAAAGATTGAAATCTGTTTTAGCCTTTAACAGTAGAATGAGACATAAAGGTGATTTCGCTACTACTTTCAGTATATCGCGTGATCGCATAGTGTCTCGCTAGTGTTGGTCTCACGGTTCCATTGAACATCTACTGTATCGATCGAACCAGTTTGAGGCAGTCTACAAGGATCGATAACTGCTACTGTGCTTAAGTTTGTACATAGTTTTCCTTATGTCTATAATATGAATTATGTCATACATTATAATTATGTATTATTTCCTTCTTATTATATTATATTATATTATATTATATTATACATCATCTGCGCCATTTTGCAACTAGCAGACGTCTTACTGATTCCACATCTCAATTTGGTGCGCCTTCTCTGAAACACCGAATGTATATCTCTATGTTCATATGAATGTATGTGAGTGTATGACTACTTAAATCTGCATGAGAATCATACAATGCATGTGTGTGTGTGTGTGTGTGTGTGTGTGTGTGTGTGTAAGCCTGTCAAGATTTGTATTAAAATAACTTCATGTGCCTTAATCAGTGATGGCGACTGATTAACAGCTTCATGAAGACGTACCCCTCATCCACCCCCACCCGTCATTCTCACTATTTTACCTTGCGCCTAATTACTATCATTTAAAACATTGTTATAATATTATGTAATTAAAAACCTATTGGAGTATTTGCTATTTTTTTTGAATTAGCGTAGCTTCACATGTGGAACCTGACTGAATTTAATAAAATACACTTGAAGCAGGGCTAATTTCGGATGAAACCTGTTAATTACGGTATTATCCTGCCATAAAATTAACTCCTTTCACCTTTATTTATTTTCTTTTGTTTTATTATTTTGAAGCAGTCAAATGAAAATATCCATCGGTAAACTGTTTCCTTACTCTTCAGCGCAAACAGGTTTTAGCTTCAGATAACAATAATTGCGTCATGTTTCTTTCTGATATTTTACGGTGAACTACAATCAGCAAGAGAAAAATTGATCGATAATTATAAAAGTCAAAGAGCGTACGGAATTATGGGAGTTAATTACAAGGTAGAAGGATATCAGGTAACAAATGGAGGAAGTGACGATGGCTTACACAAATGGTAAAGACATCCTGGAATTACTAAACTAACAAAATTATTTTTCTCCGAAGATAACGAGTCGAAGAGAGGGAAAGAGAGAGATAGAGAGATAGGGAGAGAGAGAGAGAGAGAGAGAGAGAGGGAGAGAAAGATAGAGAGACAGAAAGAGAGAGGGAGAGACATACAGACAGACTGGAGAAGAAACTTAGAGGAAGGGTTTAAATAAATTCTATGTATTTCATTAAAAAATTCTCTTACGTAATCTCTGGAGTTGAATATATGTCGGACGTGATATTTAAACAGCAAGACGTCATAATTCCGTCAGCGAGACCAAGTTTTTTGTATTATTTGCTGTAAATCTATAACCCACAATCAGTTATAATTGTTGTTATATTATTTGATATAAGGTCACCAGAATCTGAATAAAGAAAGGGAGAAATATCAGCAGGAAGGAAAAAGCGTCCATATTTGTTATTGATTAGTCATGTGACCACTTCTTCATCCCGTGTGTCTTCCATGTTTTAGAAATATTTCTAACAATGATATCTAATTTTATTGCAGCTCAGCAAATTGTAGTGGAGGCGTTCGACCTTGTATAAATTGACCTCTGTATAAATTGACCTCTGTATAAATTGACCTCTGTATAAATTGACCTCTGTATAAATTGACCTCTGTATAAATTGACCTCTGTATAAATTGACCTCTGTATAAATTGACCTCTGTATAAATTGACCTCTGTATAAATTCGATATGTATTTTATCGATACAAGAAGTAATAAAAGCAAAGTTGAATTCGGTAGAATTTTAATCCAAAGATGAAGGGAAAGAAGAAAATATTTGAGGGTGTCTACGCCATTAACACACACACACACACACACACACACACACACACACACACACACACACACACACACACACACACACACATATATATATATATATATATATCGTTTTGGGATTTGGTTTGCAAGATTCTTTTTGTGAGTTTGTGTGTTGGAGCATATTTTGTTGTGTCTAGAGAGAGTCATTCTCTTTTTGTGCCTTATTATTAAACACACTCAACGGTTCAGTTTCCACTCATTCACTTCTTTATTAGAAAAAATAAAGATAAATGTATGGATGTTCATATAAATACATTCCTGAGTCTGCTTTTTAAGGGGTGATCCACTGGCAATATACATGTGTGTGTGTGTAAATTCGTGCGTGTGTATGTGTGTGTGTAAATTCGGGCGTGTGTATATGTGTGTTTCCTAGTGCAATTATAGTAGAAAAAACTGAAAACATGAGTACATATATATGTGTATGCATGTGCGCGTGTGTGTGTTTAATGTATGTATATACGGATGTACATTCGATTTGATGGAGAGAGAGTGAGCTCATGTGTGGCACGAACATTTGATCACTATAAACGAATCCTCTGTGGACGTCATTCGGCAAAAGCTGAACGTTTACACATCGTCTTCGATAGGTGAGTGCGTATATATATA
>NC_068981.1:6870922-6871630 GCF_001194135.2 Octopus bimaculoides | reverse complement strand
AAAAATTCTTCTGATAGAATAAATGTCTTACGTTTAAGATGATTCCCATGCTTTCCCTGATGGGAAGGTTAAAATTTTAATATCAAAGATCCCTATGGATCACACAGGTTGTAATCCCTTGAAACATATGTAGGAATAAAGTATGCAATTATAACATGCGTTTTCTCCAATCCTTAAATTCTTAAATATATATATATATATACACATATAGTGTAATACAAAAGTATTGCTATCCAGTAAAACAAAGCACCATGAGGTTAAAGTATAAATAGGCGTTCAGGCGAGTATACTGACACTCAAAACATTCAAAATGTTGTCTCTACAAGACAAACTTTCCAGTCCTGTAGGTCATTTTCCTTGCGTTACCCATATATCCCTGTCGTCTTGTAGCCGCAAGGCCTTGTTCTATTTGTATGATGTGTATTTATTTTGTTTGTATGTTAACATTTTATCGGGTTTGTTTTCTTCACTGTTCCCTGTTCTTTCGCCATTCCCAGCAGTTCCTTGTCGCTGACGTCGCCAAAAATTGACGATTTAATTGTTAAAGACGTGAAATAGTAAGAATCTTTTGAACGATACCTGATGAGGAATTAGCAACGACCCGTCCTGTGTGTGAATTTTCTGTTTGTTCCTTTGTGACGCTTCTGTTCAAATTTTGGAATTTGTATATTACACACACACGCACACACACACACACACACACACACA
>NC_068981.1:6860365-6865381 GCF_001194135.2 Octopus bimaculoides | reverse complement strand
TATATATATATATATATATATATATATATATATTGAAGTATATATGTATATATGTGTGTGTGTATAACATGTACTTGTATATCACATGTATAACATGTATATGTGTGTATATACATATACACTTATACATTATACTCATATACACATGCATACAAACGCACATATCCACGTGCACATACAAAAGCCACCTGCGCACGAGCACGCAAACACATGCATTTATGAACCAGCTCCTCTTTTAAACACGATGTGCCCTAGTCCTATTATTTTTTAATATGGTGTCTTTCATATTTTAGGTGTCTTTCATATTTGAAGCAATAAATTTACTAAAAAAAAGCCATCTTCAAATTTTCCAGACCTTCATAGTCGTATTGAAATGATATTGAAGTGTGTTACACGGAATGCTGAGTAGACCGTATATGATCGGTGTACACATTACCACCGGATGTGGAATGTTTTTTATTTATTTTTATATTCGTTATCAGTCACGTGTTCGTTAATTACCTTTGGTGGGGAGCAAACACAGTCATAAAGACATACACACGAACACATACACAAATACACACACACACACACACACACACACACACACACACACACACACAAATACACACGACAGGTTTCTTTCAGCTTCCGTCTAACAAAATCCATTTACAAGGTTTTGGTCGGCTCGAAGCTATAGAAGAAGACACTTGACCGACGTGTCACAAAGTGAGACTGAACCCGGAAGCACGTGGCTAGGAGGTCAGCTTCTGATCAATAACAAATCACTGACAAATAACTATCAAGTAACAAATCTTTTGAATTTGATTGCAAATCTGAAACCACAACATTCTAAATGTTTTGTTGGTCAAACAAGTAAGATACTTTCCCGTCGGTTTACTATGCACTAACAACGAGCATCAATGACAATGCACAACATTCTAACACAAGAAACAAGACAATAATTACATATTGATGGAAGCAATACGTAAAATACAACACACTATTAAAATATATGCAGGCAACATACATTAGTCGCAAACATACATTAGTCAGTTAGTCACAATCAAAATTAGACACCTGACTGTGGACGCTCAATCAAGAATGCAAATTTTGGCAGTGATGTTTACATCAAACTCATTAGTCCTGACAAATTTAGAGAGGCAGCAAAACACACCAATATCACTTCATCCTGGAAATTTATTGCTTCAAGAACAAAAAACAAAAAATACATATGTGTGTGTGTGTGTGTGTGTGTGTGTGTGTGTGTGTGTGTGTGTAATTATTTTGTGGAATTGGAGCATCCGTCTGTGCCTGTGTCGCTATGCGAACGTGAATCATGAGAAAGCAGAAAATGAAAGAAATACAAATATTTCAACGGTTGATAACGTTTTTCTCTTATTTCACTTTTTGTCGAAGTTTTCTCCAAGAGACCAGGCAATTTCCGTGAGTTAGTCTACAGGAATTAAAGCAGCATCATGTATCATCTTTAATGTGATTTAAACATTTTCTTCGAACATTTTCTAAGCGAGACATCCAAACAAGAAACGTAATCTAAAATTACGGCAAAATATGTTTTATACACAGTTTCAAATAGACTCTTAACATGTTTATCTTTCAACGAATGTGGTTCAAAATAACAAGAAACCCGAAACATATTTAGATTTCCTCCTAAACGAAGAAAAAGACGAAGATGGCTCTGGATTATTTTGTTGTTATTTAGTCTCAATTCGGTCCCGGTTGAGTAGACCTCAGAAGAAGACATTTCAGTTGGGAACATTCTGTTTATTTATTTCTATATATCATGTACACCAGGATATATCATAGCTGTATTTCTTTTCGTTTCAGCAGTGTATGGTGGAATCACAGGGTGATATAGCTGCTGCTGCTGCTAGCGAGTCGTGTTATCCCTTAGAACCTCCCATACTGGTTAATGCAGCGAGCTGACAGAATCGTTAGCATCTCAGGTAAAATGCTTAGCGGCGTTTTGTCCCACTTTACGTTCTGAGTTCAAATTCCGCCGAGGTTGACTTTGCTTTTCATCCTCTCGGGGGACGAAAAAATTAGTACCAGTTAAGTATCGGGGTCGATGTAATCGAAATTCCTGGCCTTGTGCAAAAATTTAAAACCAATGTTTGAATGTCATATTTTGGCAGATTCATGGCAAGCGCCATAAACCAATTGGTAAAACTCCATTCTCCAACTGCTAATGTCACTGGGAAAGATTCTAACGCGACAGCAAAAACTTCAACTTATCTTCCTGAATTTATGAAAAAGAAAAACTGCTACAGTGAAAATAAACAACTAAAGAGTGTGTGTCTATGTACTTATGTGTGTATGGGTGTTTGTATGCGTGTATAGTTTACTATTTCACCGCGGTAAGATCAACAGAAAGTACTTCATCCAGTGAGATATAAACGTCATATAATGTTCTCAGTATAAAGATGCGACCTGATAATAGTTTCTTGTTTTGGAGACACGTCTCTAGGCAGGTTATTATAACACGCCCTGTGTCTCCAAGCAATTATCAGGCTCTGAATTGCTTGGAGACACGCTGACGACATGTTATTAAAAACTTGCCTTGACTCGTGTCTCCAAAGCAAGAAATATTTATACTGTGTACATCAAATTATATATATATATATATATACATGTGTGTATGCGTGTGTGTGTTTGTGTGTGTGTTTGTGCGTGGGTTGTGTGCTCTCCTGCCCGCCCAGTCCATTGTAGTTTTAACTTAGCAGCTGTTACTGATGTGTATCTTGAGCTAAGTGGATTGGAGCAACGAGAATTGAAATGCTTTGCTCAAGAACACAACGTAACAAGAATTAAAACTACACTGTTATGATCGTGAAGCGAAAGTTGTCACCACTAAGTCGCAGATCTTTTAGAAGAAACCAGCAACTCGCAACATCGCAATGTAACAATTCTTGGTGAATACATTTATATTGAACATGTCTGTGTAGATTAAATGGAGAAAGATCTTGGCTGCGGAGACTGTCTTGGGAGAGAAATTCTCATTACAGACAACGTGCGAGAAAACACTTCTTACTGCACTACGAATGACGTCATCGGACCTTAGGAAATAAATATGCTGATTAGTAATTACTAAATAATGATAATTAGGATAATTAAACATGGCTGGTTTCCCCTAGGATTCATACAAACGACTCGAGCAACTTGTTTACAAGAGAACAGAACCAAATACAGTAAGACTCCATTGAGAGACTTTTATATGCTTTTTCTGCGTTTAACTGGGACGACATTCTCTATCTTCAGTATGGAATATTTGTTAGCTGCTATCTTTAGCAAGCAAATTGACTGCATAGACAGTGGATCTGTTAATTGTTGCTGTCTCGTCTCTTTTGTCAGATCGAGCACGGGTATAATTAAAGGCGTTCTAGTCGTGACCATCCATCTTTTTGTACTTCAGATTCTATATTGTCTGATGTCCGCTTTTTTTAAGACTGTAAGGTGTGTTCTGGGAAGAGATTTGGTTGGTGTTTCTAGCAGTTCGGAAGACTACTTCTAAAGGCTTTGTCGTTAGTTACCACGTAGCGGTTCCCTCATTGTTTTTTTAAACCTAAGATTAGCATGATAAAGCAGACTTATAATAGAACCTATTCCATCCGTGGCCATACTGTCTTTTTGCATTTCAAAGACTACATTGATTAATGTGCTCTTCTTTTTATGAAGACTGTAGAATATGAAATGCGGGACAGTGACATTGGTATATTAAATTCTTCCTGTTTTTCAAGAAGATAGGATGAGTGCTGTGCTAAGCTTGCCATCTTTGATTGCGTGTAGATCAGGGATTCCATACTTTAATGTGTGATTACGGAGAAATTTAACTGGTTATTTCTGGTTTGAATAAGATTTCGATAAAAATCTATCATCTGGGTTTGCGAATATCAGGCATTCCATGCCCTCATCATTCATTTCGTTCTGAATTTGACTGTTATTTCTGTCAGTTCGCTCTATTACGTACAGTCTCCCTTACTTGTAGTGTTTCAGCGGTAGTGTAGCTATGACCGAGCGACCTTTGATAAACGACTGTCAAACCGTGACTGACCTGTCTATTTTGGGGATTAGGCTGCTATTTCCAATACGTCGAGTATTCATTCAAAAGCTGCGCCATTTTGGGGGTTTAACAGAGCAGAATCTATGATGAAAAGCGTTCAAACTGTGACCCCCTGTCTTGTCAGAATGTATTCTACATTATTCAATATGTCCACACTTTTTTCAAGATTGCACTGTGTCGTTAGAGTGATATTTGTTAACCATTCTAGTAGTTCTAACGAGCGTTTATCTCAAACACATACATACAAACACACACACACACACACACACACACGTACGCACATACATACACTCACAAACTCGCGCACGCGCACACAAACACACATACACAGGCACGCACACAGAAACACGCGCGCGCACACACATGCACACACAAACACACACACGCATTCACACACACACACAAACACACACACGCACACACAAGCACACAAGCACATAGTTTCATGAAAGTGAATGCTTATCTTACGGCCCTAGTTTCATGCCCAAGCAAACAGCAGGTGAGAACGTCTGAAGATTATAACGAAGTGAAACTCGATTCGCAAGATAAACATTTAGTTTGAAGAGACAATTTATTCTACACTATGATTTGGACAGTCCCCTTTCGTTGATTCCACAGAACTGAAGGCTCGTGCATGTGCACACATACATTCTCACCCGGTCACATATTCATATATGCGAGTGCGTGCTTGAATGTGTATGTATGTGTCTGTGCGTGTGTATGCATACATATATAGTATACATAAATAGAGAGAGAGAAAGAGAGAGAAGAGAAAGAGAGAGAAAGAAGAGAAAAAGAAAGATGGAGATATTGTTTTTCTCACGTTACGGTTGCCAGTGAGATTACATATTTCTTGAAAGAAACATAAAGGCTAATTTTGGGTATGTGTGCATGCGCATATATATATATATATATATATATATATATATATATATATATATATATATATATACACA
>NC_068981.1:6857625-6858599 GCF_001194135.2 Octopus bimaculoides | reverse complement strand
GTTAGCAGGTCGAGCGAAATGCTTAGAGGTATTTCGTATGCCTTCGCGTTCTGAGTTCAAATTCTGCCCGGTCGACTTTGCATTTCATCCTTTTTGCATCGATAAATTTAAGTACCAGTAACGCACTGCTAGTCAATGCAATCGACTGGTTCCCTCCCCCAAAATATTAGGCCTTGTGCCTAAAGTAGAAAGGATTACTATCTAATGTTTTAAAGCGTTTAGCGGGCAGAATGGTTAGCGCGCCAGACAAAATGCTTAACGTCGTTTTGTCCGTCTTTACGTTTTGAGTTCAAATTCCACCGAGATCGACTTTGTCTTTCATCTACTCGGGGTTGATAAAATTAGTACCAGTTGAACTCTGGGGTCTATGTAATCGACTTTCTCCCTCCCTCCCTCCAAAATTTCAGGACTTGTGTCTCTCCGAGAGTGTTTGGTTCAAACCCAGTGAATATCAACTTAGCCTTTACCTTCCTTCCGGCCTGATCGATAAAATAAGTACCAGTTGAAATACTTTATCGAATTAATCGAACTCCTTTGCCTTAATCCAAATTAGTAACCTCTTGTGTATGTTATAAAGGACTTTAGCTACTAAAACGGTCAGGTTTCGGGCCATGATAACGAGAGCAGGTTTCAGTTTTCGCGGTCAGCAACTTATTTCAGTCTCGCCGTTAATAACCTCAAGAAATACATAAAGCTTCTACTGTGTCTCGCTTGAGAAAATTTATCGAGAACATAATTAGTTTTTATTCAAGAGTTTTAAAATATATCGAAACATCAAAAAGATCGTATTTTGTTTGGCACAGATTATCAGCTGCAGATTCTATGTGTGAATAAACAACTTGGAACTGTGATTATCAAGTATTACACTTAAAACAGCTTTAAGAAGTTTAATTATAACTTATATTTGGCAATCAGTTTTTACACCGACACCCCTCCTCAAACACACACACACACACACACACACACACACACAC
>NC_068981.1:6857202-6857615 GCF_001194135.2 Octopus bimaculoides | reverse complement strand
ATGTATGTATGTGTATATATATATATATATATATATATATATATATATATGTATATATGCATATATATATATGTATCTATGTATTTATCTATATATATATATATGTGTGTGTGTGTGTGTGTGTAAGTGTATGAAGTATATGTGTGTGTGTTTATTCTTAAAAAGAATAGACTAACCCTTCAGGTTAATACAAAATTGTTTTTATCATAGCTAAGGAAAAACAAACACAGACACACACACACACACACACACTCACACATATATATATATAATTATATATATATAGATAGATATATAGATATATATAATTATACATAAAGATACATACATACATACACACATACGCATACAGATATATATAGTGCTGCTTGGTAGCTCAAATTATTTCACATACACACGCACGGATTTATATA
>NC_068981.1:6855188-6857135 GCF_001194135.2 Octopus bimaculoides | reverse complement strand
TATATATATATATATATAATACTACTTACTAGTGCAAATTCATTATTTTTAGAAATGACTGCTGTAAACATCAAAGCAAATTATAAGTAAAATATTAGGATATTGTGAAAATGAAATATTAATTGATGAAATTATGAAGTTTATTAAAACAAAACCAGGTCAAATTGAAATAGAAAATGGCAGCCAGACTTGAATTAAGAAAAAAAGTACTTTATTTCATGAAGTTGTCTTTTATCTTTTACTTGTTTCAGTCACTAGACTGCGGCCATGCTGGGGCTCAGCCTTGAAGAATTTTTAATCGAATGAATCGACCTATTATTTTTAAGCCTGGTACTTATTCTATCGATCCTTTTTGCCGAAATGTTAAGTTACGGGGACTTAAAGAAAGAAGACGTGTTCTTGTTTGTCTCCTATCCTAGCTTGATTTACGCATTTGCTACCACAAACTCGTTTAGGCTTAGCAGCCCTTCCTGTTTGTTTTCACTGTCTTGTTTGTGTCACCTATTTTGACCCTTCGCAAAATCCCATATTTTATTTAATTAGCTTTTCGGGAGCAACTGTTTTATCGAAAGCGTATATTGTTGTTAAATGCTCGAAATGTCAGACTAGATAAACAGCCAACAACTGATGAAGGGTCGTTCTTTGTGTTTGTTTTGTTTTCCATTTGTGTTGTTCGAAAGAATAGTTCATGTTCCATGTACTCGTGCTTCATACTTTTTTGTTGTACACGTTTCATGACGTCCTTTGCCTACATATGCATATATATATATATATATATATATATATATATATATATATATATATATATATATACGTATAGATGTAAGTATGTACATACACGTATGTATATATGCATATATATATTATTTATATTATATATATACACATATAAGTTAAGAAAGTAGAGAGATAATAAATTATTATTTATTAATTAAAAAAATTGTCAAACATTCCTTACAGCTGTTTCAATTCTAGACCTTTAGACAATTAATGAAATTTTAAATTATTTGAAAGTCGAATCTCGTCAGAGTTCATTTAAGATAATCAAACTAGGTTTTCAATTCCCGCATGATGAGCAAACGGCTGGAAACCGTTAACTGATAAAGTTTATGCATAAAGAACATAGTATAAAACATGGTATAGCCCTTAGAAAGGGGAGGAAGGTTGTGTTTACTGGAGTTGTAAAGTAAGAATACATCAATATATTCTTCTAAGGTGTTTAGTATAAGAAAAACGCAAGTAGATATGTTGGTATAAATGTCATATATTGTGATATTATGTCCATCCATATTAAAGCAATAGAAAATTACTATGTAGAGTTTAATTCAAGTACGTATAGCTATTATTAATATTTAATTAAATTGGAAGACATTACTTATTGTAAATATCGAAAGGGTTAAGAGATTTATAATATATATCAACTTAATACTATATATACATATATATATTACGTCATATGTAAACAAACTAAAGTTTGTTTTTGAAGCGCTGAAATGTATTGTAGTACAAGTAGGGAGATATATTTTTCAACGCGTAAATCTGCCAGCAACCAGATTGTTCTGCTCTGTAAGGGATATTATCCCATGTATACTGTCCTATCAGTATTTACGCGTTGAGAAAAATATGTCTTTCTACTTGTAATATATATATATATATATATGACAATCAATATTAACTTTATACTATATATGGAAAGCAATCAATATGTACAAAGAAAATCCTATCTTTATCTTAGATCACACCCTAAAAATCTATTGGGTTGATGCATAAGTATTGCAACTTTTTTTCAACAAATTTTATTCAACAAAAACAATAACAGCATGCTAGAAAAACATATTTAAATGATTATTCCGGAGCATATTCACCATCTACTTCAATTATTGCTTCCCATTTGCATGGCAGACGGTCAGACCGTCATTTAAAGATGTTTTTGTTAAATATAGTTAT
>NC_068981.1:6849895-6852588 GCF_001194135.2 Octopus bimaculoides | reverse complement strand
TTCTCTCTAAACATGTGCAAAAGTGTATCCAAACATCACGGCACAAAACACATACAAAACACACACACACACACAAATGCGTGTAAGTGTGTATGTGCATTTGTATCTGGTGTGTTTATATATGTAGGTGTGTGTGTGTGTGTGTGTGTGTGTGTGCCGTCAATATTCTACTTTTGCAATGCCTGTAGAAGTTAATCACTTATTTGATTGCAGAAATCACAGCTCCGCCTGCTAAATAAGCAGGATAATTAATTAATTAGACAAAGAACTATAATTATTAACCTGATGGAGTACATATACATACATACATACATACATACATACATACATACATACATACATATATACATACATACATGCATACATACACACACACACACTCACACACACATATATGCATATATGTACATATATACATACACACATATACATACATGCATACATGCATACATACATGCATACATAAACACACATACACACACATACATACATACATATTTGCATACATAGATATACACACACATGCATACATCCATCCATACATACATACATACTTGCATACGCACATACACACACATACATACATACATGCATGCATGCATATCTACATACATACACACACTCACACACACATATATATACATATGTACATATATACATACACACATATACATACATGCATGCATACATACATACATGCATAGATATACACACACATGCATATATACATACATACAGACAGACATGTATACCTACATACATACATGCATACATAGATATGCGCACACATACATACACACATGCACATATACATGCATGCATGCATACATTACACGGAGATTGCTCCATCTTCACAGATGAATGTCGTCTCCTTGTGCTTCCTAGCTGTCGATGGCATTTTTGACTTTCCAACCATGACCTCTCAGACTACTTTTGAGATCCGCATGGTTTGAAGCCAAAATGACAATTTCAAGTTGTAACTTCCTGTGCGCTTCCAAAAGTTTAGATCTGCATAAATCGCCATTCTTCCATTGTCATAGGATGTTCTGCTGATGGAATGGCAAGTGAGGTCACCAGAAGCAGACGTCCGTGCGTCGTTGGATTATCGAAATAAACTCTTGTAGAACACGTGTACCATTCTCTGAGGCTTTGTGATCGGTACCTAGTGACAGGCCGAAGCTAGATGACCAGTACTGAAGTGAAAGCATCCGGTCGTAGGGCCATGACTGTGGAGCTCTAGGATTTTGAAGACTACAGAACCACCTCTAAAGCAGTAGTAGCTATCTGGGTCCCGGAAATGGGACCCAGATATGGGTTGACTGAAGAAATAATAGTGGTTGATGTCAGACCGTATATATACATATGCGGCCTGACATATGTGTATGTCAGGCCGCACACACATATGCGGAAATGGGTTAACTGAAGAAATAATATTGATTGGTGTCAGGCCGCACAGTAAAACCCGCGGGAGTAAGGGACATACATACATACATATATACATACATACATACATACATATAGATACATACATATATACATACATACTTACATACAAAAATACCCTGTTGATGTAGAAATTTCAATGAAGGAGCCTTGGATCTAGGTTAGAAACCGGCTCTCTGTATTGGCAAGAAATCTTGAAATAAAACTGAATAATGACTCACACACACACACACACACACACACACACACACATTAGTGGTTCTCAACCAGTTTTTCACATATGGACCCGTTTGCTTAACTATTTTATTCTGGTGGACCGTCAAAACCATTCGGTGTTTAAAAACTGCTTCTATAGATATGTCTTTCGAAATTCCTGTTTTCTTATTCACCCATTTACTTGTGTAGGTTTGCAATGGAACTCTCGGCAAGAACATGTTTCTGCGACCGGAAACAAATTAAACTTTGTAAAACGTTAGTAAAAGAAACCTAACTGTTTCTTACAAAAAATACATCGAAAGTAATTTTTTTTTCCTGCACCCTTTAAATACGACTTGTGGGTCGCCATTTCACTACTTTGCTTGCATGGACACCCCAAAATTTTATGCAGACCCTACCAAGGGTCATATGAACCCTGGTTGAAAACCACTGCATTAGTCGTAAACGTCTGCCATATGTATACACTATTGCTGTGGACAGCCGAACAGAGATCGACTGAACTGTAATTTCAAGTATCATATTCGTCGGCAATCCCTCATCTTGGTATCAGTATGAAACCGGACACAGGGGTACAGTTCCTATTTGCCAGATGAGTGGACTTGCAGTTAAACCAAGGAACCTGATCTGAAGCTTTGGCAGTCTTTCGGTTCTTAGTTTTGTTCCATAAATTACTGACGTGCTTGGCTTGCTTATTTTTCATTCTAAGCTTTAATACGGAAAATATTCTTAGACTTCAGCCTTCATTGTATTACTGAATTAATAAAACATGTTAAACGCATTGGACAACCACAGTGGTTGTTACTGTAGGATAAGTGGTCACTTGTGGAAGTACTGGGTCATCCATTAAATAATGCGATTTTTTATACTTCTTTTATTTTTTAAAATTATGATAAAAAAGTTATTTTTTTAATTTAAATAACCTATCCGTTTAATCTAAAATATACTTTGCTTTTATATCATGACAACACAGATAGTTTATCCTTTATCCCTCCGATTTTTTATTTCATGCAATTGAAAAAAACCGCATTATTTAT
>NC_068981.1:6847371-6849039 GCF_001194135.2 Octopus bimaculoides | reverse complement strand
CTCTCTCTCTCTCTCTCTCTCTCTCTCTCTCTCTCTCTCTCTCTCTCTCTCTCTCTCTCTCAATCATATATATACCTATGTATATATATCTGACGTCAGCAATAATTTAGCCAACATTGTGTTATACACCCATACCATACACAGGCCATTGGAAATATAATAAATTGTCTAAAACTGTCAAAACCAGCGGACCGTTTTGTTTTCTGGTTATGTGAGGTACAGTAAGTATTTTGAACAATAATAATGTTTAAAATGTGAGATGTCTGGGCTGAAATGATTTGTCTTTGAAACATAAATGCCATGCTCTCTGCGATCTAAACAGAGACAATCAATGTGTAAAGATGATTGTATTGGTAGAATAGTATCTCCTGATAGCATGATTGACTATATACGCTTCTTATGATCTAATTATTTCTTAATCATGACATGCCAGGTTCGATTACACTGCATAACGTCTTGGTCAATCATAACATAATAAATTACGCTTACATGTCTGCACTAACTTGCATGCTACGCATTATACAATACAATTGTATATTGGCAAACTAATGCAGATAAAGAAAGCTAGTTCATCAGACTAACAGAACATCAAGGTTACAGCAATGATTCAACTTTTAATTATACACTGAAATTATTGCAGCATGGAGAAGGCTGCGAAACAGCCGTAGCCTTAAGGATGACAATGGCTAAGTAAACACATTCACTTTTCATACCCACTGACTTTATAAATACAAAGTCAAAACAAGTGAAACTAAACAGGCTTAATTTTGATCAACATAAGATTTATTCCTCCAAATTTGAATGAGAAATTCAAAGGAATGTGGATTTCGATTTTACAAACGTTCAATATGTGCACCGCCTGAGACACGGCACACGTCAAGTCGATAGTCCAGCTCTTCTCAAACACACTGCACCATGTCTTGGGTAACAGTCTCCAGTGTGGTAGTGATTCTCTGCTCGAGTTCCTCTAGGTTTTCAGGAAGGAGGGCATAGAACAGGCCCTTCACATAGCCCCATGTTTGAGCTTTTGCTTGTCATCTGCCACTATGGCCTGAACAAGTTGCAGCTTGTAGGGTTTCATTAGCAAGCGTTTCCTCGGGACGCGACAAACTGTCATTGGAGGAATCTGGGTTTCCAGGATTGTTCTTCTTATGGACTTTTTGGGACTTCGCAAGAGTTTTCGTCTCCTCCGATGTTAGTGGTCGTCCAGATCCTTTTGCCCTGCACAGACAGCCCTTCTCTTTGAATTTTTTGTACCATGTCCAAATCTGCCGTTGGTGACTTTTTAGAGAACTCTCTCATGCACGCTGCACACACTTCTTCGATTGTGTTCGAGCATACTCCAGCCCACAAAACGCCTTTTTACTTCCAGAGAATGCCATTTCTATACCTGAAAAGATCAACATATCAAACATTAGACATAAAATTTCGACCGGTTTCTACACATGCTGTTAAAATTTGAAGTCATTTGAACAAGAACTTGCAAAGCTATTAGATTGCGAAATGATATCAAATTTTTTGAAACACCCTATACATACATACATACATACATACATACATACATACATACATACATACATACCTACGTACATACATATATATTAAATAATAAGTTAGTGTAATTCTTTCCACGAAATATCACGAAGGGCTCAGTATATTGAGCAAATA
>NC_068981.1:6846199-6846605 GCF_001194135.2 Octopus bimaculoides | reverse complement strand
GTGCTCCAGCATGGCCACAGTCAAACGACTGAAAGAAATAAAACAAACGAACGAAAGAAAAGAAAGATAGGTAGATAGATAGATAGATAGATAGATAGATAGATAGATAGATAGATAGATATGTTTGTAAGTATGTATTTTTACATCGTATATATATCTAAGTAATCGATGAAACATCGAAATATGTTTTATAGGGTATTGAACTCATGAAAAGAGAAAAATGTCGATTTCGATGAGATTAAGAATTTAAAGATCCTCTTTATCATCATCATCATCAACATCATCATCACTATCGTCATCATCATCGTCGTCGTATAGATGACATGCTGAAGACATGTTTCTCTACGAGAACGTCGTGGTCATTTCTTCTTCTTCTTCTTCTTCTTCTTCTTCTTCTTCTTCTTCT
>NC_068981.1:6845330-6846189 GCF_001194135.2 Octopus bimaculoides | reverse complement strand
TACATACATACATACATACATACATACATACCTACGTACATACATATATATTAAATAATAAGTTAGTGTAATTCTTTCCACGAAATATCACGAAGGGCTCAGTATATTGAGCAAATATCAAAGTTCAAGTCGGCAGAGATTCCTTGTCTGGTTAATACGTATTCAAATTGAGAATACAATTAAGTATATACACATATATTCCTTTTATAATAACCCCAAGGTTGGGCGATTGGAGTCCATATACAGAAAATTACTTCAGATAAAATTAATTAAATTAAAATCACGAACAGGTGAGATGTTTAAAAGATTTACAATAGTCCTCGAATGAAGTAAAATTAAATAGAGTAAGGCGATTTAAAGATTGTCCTCGCATGAAATAAAATAAAGCAGTTGACGAATGAAATAAAAATATAATGAAGTAAGATATCTGACGATCGTTTTAGGGAAAGCGTATTCTTTCGACTTTGGTAGCTGCATTTCCTTCATCAGAGATATAATTTTTTAAAGTTTAGTTTTTTTTAAATTTTAGTTGTTTTTAAAAAGAGTTTTTCACACAACAACTGTGTGATCTTGGTAATAAATATAGAAAAGGCGAAAGAGTTTTAAATTAGTATAAAGAAAAAGATAAAAATGAAACTTTCAAGCTTGCATAAGTCCTGGGTCGATTTGTCCGACTAAAGGCGGTGCTCCAGCATGGCCACAGTCAAACGACTGAAAGAAATAAAACAAACGAACGAAAGAAAAGAAAGATAGGTAGATAGATAGATAGATAGATAGATAGATAGATAGATAGATAGATAGATAGATAGATATGTTTGTAAGTATGTATTTTTACATCGTATATATATCTAAGTAATCG
>NC_068981.1:6841872-6844690 GCF_001194135.2 Octopus bimaculoides | reverse complement strand
TATATATATACATATATATATATACATATATATATATACATATATACATGAGATTTATGGTATAAAAGGGGTGTGTGTAGCATGTATGTATGTGTGCTGATGGATTACACGTCACCACATCGCTGGATCGATCGCTACAATGGAAGCTGAAGTCTTTTCTGTGTTGCAGATGCAACAAGTAGCTTGCTGCATCTCGTCTCCTCTCCCCGAGTCCAACGGAAGCGCATCACCATCTCCACGTCCACCGGGTGGAAATACAAGATACACATAAACACACACACACACACACACACATATAAAGACATATCACACACAAATGCAAAGTTTTCAATACGTATTATATTTTCATAATTATACATTTTCCAGCGACTCTACTGACGAGCCACAGATGGTTAATTAATCAATTAAATAATTAATTGATTTATTTGATCATTAATGGTGAAACTCATGGGTATAGGATTAACTGAGATTTTTATTCATTCAAGTGTCCTGCTCGACTACAAGCAATGTGCCATAAATAAGAATGTTTTTTCGTGGTTTGGGATCTGACTGCCCTTTTTAGCATGTAAGAAGCCCACATGGTGGTCTTGTTTCCGTGCATAAATTTTTATACACTCTGATATATATATATATATATACATAACAGAAGCACAATTAAAGGTTACAAACCTCATTCAGGGATAGCAAAATCCCATGAAAGTACTGGTTAGTTACCTATACAAAGAGTATTGAACATTCTTTCTAATACTTCACTGCGAGATAGCAATATAAACTGTGGTTTATATATATTTTATTTATTATAATAAGATGAGAAAATAGAGAGATAATTAATAAATTATTATGTATTAACTAAAAAATTGACAAAGTTCTCTTACAGCTGTTTCAATTGAGATCCTCAGATAATTAATCAATTAGATTAAAAACTATTTGAAAGTCGAATCTCTTCAGGGGTAGAGAACATGCAAAATTTGAACATCTATTTTGTATATCTTTCTCTACTTCTGAAGAGATTCGACTTACAAATAATTTTTAACTTAATTGATTAATTTTCTGAGGGTCTCAATTGAAACAGCTGTAAGGAATTTTTGTCAATTTTTTAGTTAATAAATAACTTATTAATTGCATCGCTATTTTCTCATCTTATTATTATTATTGTTATTTTATATATATATATGTATGTATGTATGTATGTATGTACGCATGTATGTACGTATGCATGTATTTGTGTGTCTGTGTTTGTCCCCCACCCCATCATCGCTTGACAACCGATATTGGTGTGTTTACATCCCCGCAAGCTAACAATTCAGCTCTTTTGCCGACAGAATAAATACCAGGCTTACAAAGAATAAGTACTGGAGTCGATTTGTTCGACTAAAGGCGGTGCTCCAGCATGGCCGCAATCAAATGACTGAAACAAATAAAAGGATAAAAGAATTTAAAAAAATATATATATTATTGGAAATTGGATAAAATTTTGTTAAAATATTTTGTGTTGTGGAATTATAAAAAAACCAATTAACTGCACATAATTATTGGGCGGTGCGCGCGTTGGGTTGTTCATCATGGCCGATGGTCCCCGAGAAAGTTGCTGCTGCTGCCGTCGTTGATGTGATTATTGCTGTTCTTGCAGTTGTTGCATTTTTATAATTAAATACTATTATGAATCGTATTTTAAAAATTGTCAAATTATTTCGATGAGATAATGCACATTATTTTTTAACCCCACCCACCTAAAAAATTTTGTAAGGACCCCCCCAGGGTTATGTGAACTCCGATTAAGAACACCCAGTGTATTAAGGGAACCACGAACCTGTGATAAAGCCTATTCGCTTTACATCTGAGAGGTGAGGTTGTGTCGTTCATGCCTTTCTACAAGACCATTAAACATAATCATTTTTTCTTTCTTTGGTCTCAGTACGACGAACCTGAAGAGTAAACCTCGCGCACACACAAACACAAACACACAGATACACGTGCGCTCACATACAAAACACATGCACATGCACACACATACGCACATACACAAATACTCATATACATACACATCGGCGCGCATATAATTTGTTTCGGAGCGTCCATATTTGTTATTATGCATACATGTATGAATGTACTTGTGTGTATATGTGTGTGTCCGTGTGTGTGTGTGTGTCTGTGTGTGTGTGTGTGTTTGTGTGTGTAAGTGCATATATATCCGTGTAGGTGGGGGTGGCGTGGATGTCTAAACCCGTTATCTCCTACACGCGAGAGAATCTGCCGTATGTACTTGAATATATACAATATGACATGATTAGATGTAAATCATTGAAACGAGAATGATATATAAACATACATACACATGCATATATACGTACATAATATATATACGCGCATACATATATTCGTTGGCACGTACGTGCATATATACACGGTAATAATGCCACGTGGTCAGACAAACCCTAATCACACGACGTCACTCACACGTAATCATATACGCATGCGTATACGTACAAATGTATAAATATATATCTGCAAGTATACGTATGAGACCACACACACACATACATACATATTTATATATACATGCTTACAAACACACATTGACACGTGTCTGCGCGTGTGTGTGTGTGTGTGTGTGTGTGTGTTTGTGTGTGTGTTTGTGTGTCTATACGCATACACACAAACACTCACGCACTGTATTGCTGCTGCAACTGCCGCAGCTGCTGTGTATGTTTCCATATTTATGAATGTTCAGACAAGATAGCCGGCAGCATTGTCTTCGTCGTAACAACAACAGTAGCAGCAGCAGCAGTAGCAGCAGTAGCAGCAGTAAATACAAAAC
>NC_068981.1:6831393-6837265 GCF_001194135.2 Octopus bimaculoides | reverse complement strand
TCTGTGTGTGTGTGTGTGTGTGTGTGTGTGTGTGTGTGTGTGTGTCGAAGAAGGAAAAACAAAAAAATAAAACAAGAAAGCAAAAAGGGGGGAGAAAGAAAAGGTAGGAACGAACGAACGAACGAACGAACGAACGAACGAATAAAATGCGGCAGCTGGCTGTGTAGATAGTGCGTTGGTCTACTAAGCAAAAGGTCAGTAGTTCGTATTACAGGTAATCAGTCTTGCTTATGAAGCCCAGGAAATCATTTCCAGGTAAACATTATTGGATTGCGAGGAATTCTTCGACGACAGTTGTATGTGTGTGTGTGTGAGTTTCTTTGTGTGTGTGTGTGTGTGTGTGTGTGTGTGTGGTATATCTGAGTGCGCTCGTGTAGATGTTTGTTCGTTGTTTATGGTGTATATTTCTGATCTGAAGATCCGTGCTTTGGTGGTAAGAGCGTTTGTCTCACGATCGCGAGGTCATGAGTTCGATTCCCGTCAGTGCGTTGTGTCTTTGAGCAAGACACTTTATTTCACATTGCTCCAGTCCACTCAGCTGGCAAAAATGAGTTGTTCCTGTAATTCAAAGGGGCCAGCTTTGTTATTCTCTGTGTCACTCTGAGAGATTTCGTCAAAGGGACAAATGAACGACTGGAGCATTCATCGTCGTGACCGACGGAGAACCAGTTATTAAATATTTCTTTTTGTGTAAGTCTTATGTCTGTGGTGTAAATGTGAGTGTGCTTGTGTATATTTATGTTTGCTTATGTGTGTGGTTAAGTTTATACATGTATGCGTATATCGTGTACCAGTGTGTATCTTTGTGTGCGTGTATGTTTATGGTCATGTGTGTTTTGGTCTGTGTCAATTTGTGATTGTATATTTTTACGTAAACGAGCTTAAAACGCGTGTTTACACGCGTGTGTGTGTGTGAATGTGTGTGAGTTTTTGTGTGTATGTATGTATGTGTGTGTGTGTCTTTGTGTATGTATGTGTGTGCGTCTTTGTGTATGTGTGTATGTGTGTGTGAATGTGTGTGTGTCTTTGTGTGTGTGTGTGTGTGTGTGTGTGTGTGTGTGTGTGTGTCGCTCTCTCTTTGTGTCTGTGTTTGTCCCCTCCCACCGACTGGTAACCGGTGTTGCCGTGTTTTTGTCCCAATAACTTAACGTAAATACGCGAAGTCCTGGGGTCGATTTATTCGACTAAAAATACTTCAAAGCGTTGCCCCCAGCATGTCTGCTGTCTAATGACAGAAATAAGTAAAAGATAAAGGATATACGGCAGGATTCCTCATAGTTTCCCCTCTAACAAATTCATTCCCAAGTTACGCGTCGTCGTGGGACTATAATAAACGATACTTGCCCGAGTACAGTGACGTGGGTCTGATGCCGAAATCCTGGTGGCTGCTAAGGAAGCTTCGTAACTACACAGCCATACTTATGCAAATAACTGTAATAAACAAACTTTAGATTAATTAAAATATTTTTGCGAAACATTTTAATTGGAAATGGCAAATTCACTGCATATACCTTGCAGAAAATATTCTGCATTACCTCTGGATATTCTTCTTGCTTATTTTGATTTTATATATATGTACGTATATCTGTGTGTGTGTGTGTGTGTGTGTGTGTGTGTGTGTTTGTGTGTGTGTGTGTGTGTGTGTGTGTGTGTGTGTGTGTGTGTGTGTGTGTATGTGTATGTGGGCGTGTCTGTGTCTTTGTGTCCGTGTTTCTCCCCTGCCACCTCTTGACAACCGGTGTTGGTGTGTTTGTTTCCCCGTATCTTAGCGGCTCGGCCAAAGAGGACGATAGAAAAAGTACCAGACTTTAAAGAGTAAATAAATAAATAGTTGGGTCGATTCACTCAACGAAATGTTCAAGGCCGCAGTCTAATGACTGAAACAAGTAAAAGAAGAAAAGAACACACACACACACACACACACACACACACACAATGCAAATAACTTTAATAAAAATAAACTTGAAATGGACTATGTAGAAAGTTAGGAAGCGATGAAGAGCTCTCATATAAACTCTAGACAGCATTTCGATTTCCCGTGCTGTGTGATGTATACAAATAGCGAAGAAAATAGCGGTTTGATTTTCACTTACTCGAGATCGATAAAATTACAACAGTAAAATACTTGTGTCTATCCTCACCTAACCACTCTTCTTAATGTTATCTTTGTGTCTCGTCAAAAGAAATCAACTTGTTTGACTGTAACTTATGCTGAAAACAATACCCAGTGTTTCACTGGTCTTCACTCCCACCCCACCATCTCCGCTCTAGTTTAGGAACATTTTACTGCCAATTATTTGGCTCCAGAATATCGAAGACATTCCATTTGGCAAATTGTCAAAGAAAGAGCCAAGTTGTAACAAAATATCTTTGATCAATGAACATAACAATTTTTCAATTATCCCCTGGACAATAGATGTATATTTAACATCGCAACTTTTACGCAGCACTCACAAGCCATAAGGAACTAACTATGAAGAATAACATACATATATACATACATGCTTACAAGCACACATGCATATACATACAAAAATAAATTCATGTATATATGTATATGATATGCGTGTGTGTATGTATGTGTGTGTGTTTATATGTATGTATATATCTATGTATATATGCACGCATATAAGTTTGTATCTGTGCTTGTGTATATATTTATGTATGTATACGTATAAGAGTGTTTATACACATTCAGACGATCAGACGCATATAAACACAAATACACACATACATACATACATACATACATACATACATACATAAACACACATACACACACATACATGCGTATGATTACAGAGTCAGTAAAATACGACGAGAAAGATGGTTTGCTGATTGCCATCTTAAAAGATTTCGTTGCCAGTCGTCATAAACGGAGGAAAACTCGTATAAATAGCGACGAAAAGACTGATTACATAGGCAGTCGTATGTATGCTCTAGAAGCGCGCCAGTGTGTTGTGGCTGGGTAACCAGTTTATTACACACAGCCAGACACACAACACACCACACACATGCACATACACATATACATATACATATATATACTCGCTAATAAATCTGTCATTTGTGCGTTCAGATGGTCGGCTCGATGGCGGCCATGTTATGCACTGAATGTGTCGTCTGCTGAAACAGACAGTCCTTCGATAAAAGCGACATAATATGGAGCATCGAAGAATGATTGTGAGGAGTCGTTCCTTGTGACTTTATTTTCTGTATTAAATCGTTATTGTAGACATCGTATAAAGATTGACAATAAACTTTCAATCGCAACAGAGAGTGAAAGAAATGGAGAGAAGGAAATAGCTGGAAAGTTTGTGAGAGAGAGAGAGAGAGAGAAGGGGGAGGGGAAGTTCGTGTGTGTGTGTGTGTGTGTGTGTGTGTGTGTGCTTGTGTGTGTGTGCTTGTATATATGTGTACTTGTGCGTGTGTCTGTGTGTGTGTTTGTGTGCATGCATGTGTGTTTGCGTGTGTGTGTCTTAGTGCGTGTATTTGTGTGTGGGGGTTGTGTGTGTGTGCGTGCGAGTTGGAGACAAAGGTTAAGAGAGAGTGGTCGGCGGATTTGTTTTACTCCTCATATCATTTATCATTAAACTGTGACCATGCTGGGGCACCACGTTGAAGAAACTTTAGTCCAATGAATCGACTCCAGTACTTTCTATTTTTTAAACCTGATACTTATTATATCTTTCACTGCACCGTTAAGTTATGGGGATGTAAACACACCAACACCGGTTGTCAATCAGTGGTGGAGAGAAAACACTAATACGCACATACATACACACACGCACACACACACACATACACACACGCACACACACACGCACACACACGCGCACACACACACACACACACACACACACACACAACTGTTTCTTTCAGTTTCCGTTTATCAAATCCATTCACAATGTTTTGGTTGGCCTTAGGCTATTTTAGAAGACACATGCCCAAGGTACCACGCAGTGGGTCTGAACCCAGAACCATGTGGTGGGAAGCAAGATACGAGTAGGTAGAAAATTCCAGAAGGAGGACGTCATGGGAGGAAGGATTGGACATGAAGGCTAATGGCAGTCGGGAGTATTGGATATTCGATGGATGAGGAACGAGAAGGGATCGAGTGAGTTGGAGGTGGAACAACACCACAAGGCTCCGAGAAGCACTGGCTCTTGTAGTAGTGGTATTAAAAAGTAGAAGGAGAGGACAGAGCCTGAGTGTGATTTTATGCAAATCGCTTTAATTGGCTTTTCTTTTAATTGGGTCTCTACGATGTCTGTGTATGCAGCAGCAGCACTTTCTCAGATGTGGGCGAAATACTCCATCGGGGACCTTACTTGAATTTTGTGGAGGATTATGTTATACAGAACTCTATCGCTAATTATATATGAGACATATATTTCCCGCGAGTTACCTGAAAATTTTAGGTGCTACAGGGATTCTTTGTTAGACAGGTGGGGTGGGGGTGGGTTAATATAAGGCTTCCGCGTTTCACACCACCCAATGGTGAGAGAGGGTGGGTGAGTTATACTTATCTACAGGGAGTCTAAATCTCACCGGGTTACATCAAACACAAATTCACAAAGATGTCGGTGATGATGATGATGATGATGATGATAATGATGATGATGATGATGGTGATGATGATGATGATGATGATGATGATGATGATGATGATGATGATGATGATTTTAAATTTTGGCATAGGCGCAGCAATTTCGGGGAGTGGGTAAGTCCATTACATCTACTCCAGTGCTCAGCTGGTACTTAATAATAATAATAATAATAATAATAATAATAATAATAATAATAATGTTAATAATAATAATAATAATAATAATAATAATAATAATAATAATAATAACAATAATAATAATAATAATAATAATAATGAATACTAAAGAGGTAGATGTGCTTTGATTAAGAAAGATTATATGAATATGAAAATCTTTGATCTGGTTTACGTTGTAGGTTTATGAAGAAAAACACAACGTGAATTTGTAGATATTGATAACGAGAAAAAACTTAGCAGCTGGAGAGAAGCAACATGAAAGATGGAGAGAAAAATTAAGCGGAAAATAAACACACACAAAAAAAGAAAGAAAAGCCACTGACACACATAGACACACACTCGTCAGTCGGTTGCGAACTTTTTCGATTTCAAGGGAAGAAAGAATTGGTCCTACAATCCTAATGTTTTTCTAGAAGAGGCACAAAGCCTGGAATTCAGGGGTACGGGGCTAGATGGTATCATAGACCCCGAAGTACTTGACTGGTTCTTGTTTCATCGATCCCAGAAGTATGAAAGGCAAAGTTGACCTCGCTGGAATTTGAACTTAAAATGTAAAGACGCACGAAATGCCGCTAGGCGGCGTTCTAACGAGTCTACCAGCTCGCCGATTTTACAACAACAACAACAGCAGTAATAGCGATAATCCTTTCTAATATAGGCACAAGGCCTGGAATTTGTGGGGAGGGGGATAGTCTATCATATCGACCCCAGTAATTGTCTGGTACTTAATTTATCGACCCCCGAAAGGATGAAAGGCAAAGTTAACCTTGAAGGAAATCGGAACTCAGAACGTAGCGACGAGCGAAATACCGCTAAGCATTTCGTCCAGCGTGCTAACGATTCTGCCAGCTCGCCGCCTTAGCAATAATAATAATAATAATAATAAAAATAAAAATAATAATAATAATAATAATAATAATAATAATAATAATAATAATAATAATAATAATAATAATATTGACGATGATGATAAATATGCAGGTTTTTGAATATAGTGTTTATGGTGCCCCAACATGGCCGCAGTCTCATGATTGAAACAAATAAAAAGGTAAAAATGTAAAACAATGTGTATGTGTGTGTGTGTGT
>NC_068981.1:6827813-6830811 GCF_001194135.2 Octopus bimaculoides | reverse complement strand
TATCATAGTAGGTGCCTTAGGTATAATAAAAAAATATTCAGACAAATACATAACAAAAACACCAGGACTTACAAATATATATAACATACAGAAATTTGCACTACTGGGTACTGCACACATTCTACGCAAAACACTTTCAATACAGTAAACATCAGAGCACCATAGCAAACCACAGCACATACCCAAGGCGCACAGAGCTGCGCTCGGTAGTGAAGTGAAAGCACGTTATAAAAATAAAACTACTGAACAATAATAATAATAAAACATCGGAAATAAAAACATCGCATGGAGCCAAAAATAGCTGACAAAGGGTTGGACTATATCCGAGTAAGTAATATTCATTGAAATTTATTTCAATTTCCCAAATAAAATGATGTATTTTAACTGGATATCATCTCCACTGCTCGCACGCACACGTAAACACGCTTGTTACATCAACACCAGACCATCTCCGGCCACAAACATCATGTATAAAAAAAATTACAAATAAATTTTAAAATACCGGTATTATTCAACCCAAGAATACCAATCGGGAAGTGCGTACTTTAAACTTGTTACACAAAAAGTACGAAAAACTACACGTGCAAAACAATTTGACAACAGAAATGAACGGACCAGTACCCTACGAAAATGATGACCGTCAGAAAAAAAGGGCCGGACGTTGTTCCTCATGTCCCGCAAATAAAATCAAAACGGCATAAAGAGACACGTGAGGAATATATTTCAATCCTACACGCTTATTTTACAGCAGTGCTCTACCCAAAGAACGACTCCTTATAATAATAATAATAACGCTAGTCTTTCAAATCTGTGAAGGCTCGTGTGGCTTCTTAGAGCGAATTTAGACGCAGAGATACGGTTTAAGGTCGGACAAAGAACACCACTTGGTGGGATAGGAGCCTTTTGGAGTCACTCATGGCTCGCATATACGTGTTATATTTATCTGTATTAGGAATCCGTACACACGCTCGCGCACACACAAACACGCTCACACACACACACACACACATGTATATACATATTTGTATATTTGTATGCCAGTTATTTTCCTTATAATTCCATTTGCAAAATCCTTCGCCATCAACCCAACATTACATATTAGTAAATAAAGTAATCTCTGATGATACATTCTGGGTAAGCATCTACAGGAACCTGGAACATTCAATGCAGTGTTCCAAGCAATCATAATCGGGAAATTTTCGTAGGAACAAATGATAATAAACTTGTGTTTATCGTAATTTCTCCTACATTTGCCCTGTACAGCAAAACAAGTAATGCAACTAAGTATTCATTAATTCTTCAGTTTTATGTAAAATTGCTTTTAAATAAAGCTTGCCAGAAAACCAAACACTAAAGTGTGAGCGAATGTATGTGTGAGCGAATGTATGTGTGAGCGAATGTATGTGTGAGCGAATGTATGTGTGAGCGAATGTATGTGTGAGCGAATGTATGTGAGTGAGGGATGGAAAGCTGGCTGACACGAAAGGAAAAGGAGTCATGTTATACAGACATAAAAATACATATTTACAAATTCTATACATTGTTGGGAAGAAGACCTCTTACCAGACAGCCATTCCTTGCGACCATATATTTTGTATTCATCGATAAAGTCATTTATCCCTGCTAAAAAGACGATGCACCATTCATCAGCAGGTATTTTGAGGAAATTAATTATCGAATATTGGTAACAATAAACATTGACTTTTGGCGGCATTGGAAAAGAGCAAAGCCTCCAGTATTTTACCAAACCAACTAAAACTTCGAAGCACTTGACTTCTTTTTTCATTTTTAATTACCGAGAATTTTAAAACAATCATTAACATTTAATTAGTGTTTATGTTGTAAATGTTACAAACATTAAAAAAGGTGATTACACCCTTTGAGCAATGCAGGTGAGAAGTGAAGCGAAATGTGTAAGATGATGTCATTTTGAAGCATTTCATAACATTTACATACATGAACAATGATTCAACAAGACTCACCATTATTTATGTTTTAGTTTTACAGATTATCTATGTATATATATGTATGTATATATTTGTGTATCTGCGTTTGTCCCCACCTCCACCACCACCACCGCTTGACAATGAATGCTGGTGTGTTTACATTCTTGTAACTTAGCGGTTCAGCAAAAGAGACTGATAGGACGATTACTAGGCTTAGAAAGAATAAGTCCTGGTGGTCAATTTGTTCGACTAAAGGCGGTGCTCTAGCATGGCCGCAGAGAAAAATGACTGAAACAAGTAAAAGAGTAAAAGATTATGTTTTATTAACTTTATTCTTCTTTTGATATCTCGTGGTTCTCTTCGCAAAATAAGCAAATTCTAATTGTGTTTGTGTGTTTGTGTGTGTGTGTGTAATAATTGATGAAGAAACCGGGAAATAGATTTAGCGTTAGTCTTTAGACTAGCGCTAAATCCATCTTCCGTGTCCTTCATCAATCATTATTATCCCAACTAACACTGCGGAATTCCTGACGTAGATCCAGCGGAAATCTACCCCAACCGTGGATGACACCAGGTAGCCCAACACTGTAAACGTGCTTTACTCAACACACTAATTATTAGTCCCAAAACTTACACACAAACACACACACATTCACTCACAAATAAGTAATAGCACGTGACTTAGTGGCAAGCGCATTCGGCTGACGTTCATGAGTTCGATTCCCGGCGGCTTATGTATTTTGTTATTTTGATTTGGCCTAGCGATACTAATAATCTCTATATGAGGAATAAGACCTTATGTCATGAATTTCATTGGCTTACAGCTCTTTCTGCTTTAGGATGCAGAAACACCCTACAGCTTCATCGGAGCCTCAAAGATGCAATTTTATTTGAGAAAGCTTTTACATTTTTTAAGTATTCACAGAAATATCTTACCGGTGAAAGAAGCACAAACGTATTTAGGAAATGAAGTCAAGCGTTTACGTTTGTGTGTATATATATGTATATATATATATATATATATATATATATATATATATATATATATATAT
>NC_068981.1:6826704-6827438 GCF_001194135.2 Octopus bimaculoides | reverse complement strand
GAGAGAGAAAGGAGAGAGGGAGAGAGAAAGGAGAGAGGGAGAGAGAAAGGAGAGAGGGAGAGAGAAAGGAGAGAGGGAGAGAGAAAGAGACCATTATCATTAGTCTTCCAAGTATTTTTGTCGAATGATTTACGCCTACAAAATCAAAACAGTCTTTACTTATAAAACTAGTGAACCGTAGAACATCAGTTATCCATCAATCACGAACATTCTGTCAATCTGATCAAATGTGAGTTACAAGAGTCATCGTAGAATCTTCATACAAGTTATCTCCCTTACTTCTCACGTTGACCCCTAGCGGAGTAAATCAAGGAAAGTGATATGTTCGGCTTCATTTTGTTTTCTTTCTTTTTATGTTTATATATTTCTTTGCTGGCAGCCAACAAATGATTCCCTTTGACCTCTCAGGTATTCCATACATTTCTTTCATTTTGTCACACCAAATTTTTACTGTTATCTCGTTGGATTTCAGGTCTTTATCTTCTTTCCTTCCTGTTGCTATTTATCTCGTCAATATCTACTTAAAATCACTCTCCACTTTAACTTCGCATTTATTCAAGACACATCGTGTACAATACTTGAGGCAAAACTTTCGCACCGACACACACACACACAAATATAAATATACATATACATACGCATATTTATATACACTTACAAATATATATATATACACTTACAAATATATATATATATATATATATATATATATATATATATATATATATATATAT
>NC_068981.1:6823320-6824628 GCF_001194135.2 Octopus bimaculoides | reverse complement strand
TATATAAATATGCATATATATATATAATAGTTTTCCTCTTCTTTAGTAGACATATTTCCAATGATACATGAACAAAAAGAAACATGGAGCGGTCCATTTACATGCATAAATACATCTATAATAAGGTATATCTGACTATATTCCGCGATGTAGTATAGAAATGACATAACTAACCGATAATATATACACAAATGTCAAATGTCGAACGACGACGAAACGCTGACGTGATTATATTTTACTCAATCATTTTTGTTCATTTCTTGTTTGTTATCTTTTCGTCTACTTGCCTCTACGTCTGTCTGTCTCTCCGTCTGTCTGTATGTCAGTCTTTCTGTCTGTCCGTCTTTCTGCTCTTCAAATCTATCTTTGGTATCGTTCATTTCTCTGCCAGTTTATCTCTCACTTCGCTCTTCTATGAATATATGCAATAAACTCAAACATCTTGATATATGTGTTAAATATTTGGCTGACGTAGTTATCATTTAGGACAATTACTGAGTTGACTACTTTTGGAGGCGATGGATGGCTATCGTGACTGTACTATTGTGATGGCTATTGTGATTGTACTATTGTGATGGCTATTGTGACTGTACACGGTTAGGAGTGAGTTTAGGTGGATGTCAAGGTTTACCGAGGTAGGTCAATAGAAGCTGCAAAGTATTCCACCATGAATAATAGCAACCTTTGGTATGAGGAATACATATCTTCAGAACTAATCAATCCTATCTTACTATAGCCACAAGACGTGAAATTTCTAGGGGTGGCAGATGATCGATTACATCGAACTCAGTACATAACTGGTACTTTTTTTATCAACCTCGAAAGGATAAAAGGCAAAGTCGAACTCGGCGGAATTTGAATTCGAAACGCAAAGACGAACAAAATGCTTCTAAGCATTTTGACCGGCGTGCTAAAGATTCTGTCAGCTCGCCACCGTATTCAGGACTAATAACAAAATAGACTTGAGCACAGAGAGGAAGCGGACAGAATTTATAAATTCGTACAAGACACCTATCAAACAGTCATTTACTATGTTTTCTTTTTTGAATTAGAGTAACGTTTTTAAGAGCAACAAGTATTGTTTTAACTTTAATGACGAAGTTGTTAACGATTCTGTGAAAGACCTACAAATAATAACCACAAAGCTGCACTTCCATAAACTCGTTACAAATCGATATGTCGTAAACAATGTCGATAGGAAGATTTATCAGAAAAATATACCAACCCCAAAATAGAAAAAAAACTACCGAATCACAAGTAAAACAACACTTAGGAATGCTAACCTTGAAGTGAAAAAAAATATGGAGG
>NC_068981.1:6819069-6819487 GCF_001194135.2 Octopus bimaculoides | reverse complement strand
AAGAAGAAGAAGAAGAAGTAGAAGAAGAAGAAGAAGAAGAAGAAGAAGAAGAAGAAGAAGAAGAAGAAGAAGAAGAAGAAGAAGAAGAAGAAAGGGATAGGTACGAGGAGAAGGGGGAGAAGAATAGTCTTCCATATGAAAATCATTGACGGATTCAACTGGGAAATGATCTTAATTGGATTTGATCTTTGGACTGGATTGATGCAAGGGTGAGGAAGATGGGGAGGGGAAAATATAAACAATAAAAGAATTAACAATCAGAAAACAAAAGCATAAGTTGCTAGTAACGATGACAACAGATAAATAATAACAATAACAACAGTGATGATGATGATGACGATGATGATGATGATGATGATGATGATGATGATGATGTGAAGATGATGGCGGTGATGACGAGAAGAAATTAAATATAGAC
>NC_068981.1:6814415-6815375 GCF_001194135.2 Octopus bimaculoides | reverse complement strand
GAGGAGGAAGAGGAGGAGGAAGAGGAGGAGGAAGAGGAGGAGGAGGAGGAGGAGAACAAGAAGAACAAGCAGAACAAGAAGAACAAGAACAAGAAAAGAAGAAGAAAAGAAGAAGAAAAGAAGAAGAAAAGAAGAAGAAAAGAAGAAGAAGAAGAAGAAGAAGAAGAAGAAGAAGAAGAACAACAACAACAACAATGACACGAAAAAGGAGGAGGAGGAGGATATATTGATAGATATGTGATCGTGACTGCGAAAGCCGCCATGTGAATGGAAGCAAGCCAGGAATATGGAAAGTATTGGTGAAGTTCTTTTCTAATTCTATTTGAAATTCCTGCTTCCATTATCTTCCTATAGGATGGTAAACCTCCCTGTCTACATGACTGGAATAATTAACTGCTTCCTTCGCTTCCAGCTAATCCTTTTGCCAATTGCAACGTTTCATGGCCGACTGTGAAGGCTCTTCTGGTTGTATCTACACTTCGAACGATCAGAGACGAGGACCACCACTCCCACCACCGCCGTCACCACCACCACCGCCGCCACCGCCGCCGTCACCACCACCATCACTACTAGCAACAACACTCACTGACAATGGCACCTCCAGCATCACCCCCGCCAAACATCACAATTATCACTACCACCACCACCACCACTACCACCATCACTGCCACCGCTACCTTCACCACCACTATCATCAACACAACAATGGGCAAACCTCCCACCACTACTGCCGGTACTACCACCACCATTGCACTGTTCGTCCACTTCGTACTGTTGTTCGCAGTTGCAATTCATCGATACACTCTTCATCATGATATATCTTATGCAATTTATCGCATATAATTATTTATATGTAATGCTATGTTCGAAGCGGACAGTTACTGAAACAATTGCAACCAATGTTAAACATATATATATATATATATGTGTGTGTGTGTGTGTGTGTGTGTGTGTGTGTGT
>NC_068981.1:6810866-6814216 GCF_001194135.2 Octopus bimaculoides | reverse complement strand
ATATATATAAATTTATATATACATATGTGTGTGCGTGTGGGTATAAATTTATGTATATTCATTTTACATAAATTTTAAATAATTTATTTGTAAATAAACACACCATTAATAATAAAATTAAAGTAAACATAGGAATACATTTTAAAATGAAATATACTCTCACCATTTGAAAATAGTCTAACTCCATGCATGTGATACAATGTAAATAGTACTCACAGCAAAATATATAAAAACTAATTCAATTAAATATATATAATAACCCGAACTATCAACAGATAAGACTAATACATCTAAACAAATAAATAAAAAAATTATTTTAAAAATTGAAATTCTCTTAACTAAATAAGTAGATGTTAAATATATTGATTTGAATGCTTGCTAATTACACGTATATATTTTTATTATTTTTATTTTTATTTTTGCCAAGTGAGTAGGGTTAGGAGTGCCAGACAGCCTCTAAAAATCAAGCCTAAAAATCAATGCCATAAAGGGTGAATAACAATATGACCTAGTTCTTCAGGACTACTACTAACTATTGTCCACTGTAGTCGTAGTTTAACCTCTAGCTATTCTTAGAATGAAGTCCAAAGATACACATACTCACACGCGCGCGCGCACACACACACATACACACACATACACAAGTTGCTATTTCAGTCTGTAAGGAACTCTTCATCCTTTAAGATGAATTTATGTCAATTTTTGCCTTGAAGAGATTTTCACCTTTTAAATTCATAATGAAATTTAATTGTAAATTACGAATGAAGGTAGGAATTGAAAGTGCGTAGGCGACATGAAATTCACTACTATTGTGTAAATAAATTGGTATAGCTACTTACATTTAGGCCGTTGAATATTAAATCCGTTCGTCTACGCCACAACGTAGCGCTAGGGTTCTTTTTTTACTGTCCAAAACTGTAGTTACACGTTGTTCACTAGGTTATCTGTATTCAAGCTGAGATTAAGACACATCGATCGAACCAATCTGGGAGGTTAAAAAACAATAACGGGATTGTCTTTCTCTTCATCTGATTAGTCTAAGGTTAATTTTGTAAAGGGAACTTGCGGTCGATACAGTGAAGCCTCTGGAAACGTAAGATCGACCGAAGTTGAATTTCAAACCGTAACTGAAAATTTAGTTGTTTCTTAGAATGCTTTAAGCTTCAGATACTTTGATGGAAATCTACAAGAGAAGTCGTGCTGTTTATAAAGATTTGTTTGTCTGTCAGGACTAAATAATCGTTGTTGTGAAGTTGCAGGTCAAATTCTGTTGCGATATGAATTATTCAACAAAGTCTTCGATTTTATTGTTGAATGGAAACGAGCGAAACCTTGTAATATTCAATAATTTCATAAAACCAACTTTGACTTGCCTAAATTAGAACTTTTAATGGAAACTTGTTTCTTGATTTAACTTTGCAGACCTAAAAATTTAATGACCCACTCATTATTAATAGTAACTAAATATTCTCAATGTAACAATGTTAAAGATTTGACTTTGCAATTGTCAAATATAGTTTGTAATGTTAAGGAACTGGCATAGTTTTGCTGTCTACAAAATGTTCTTTATTGCTAATCGTCTCATCACCATCGTTCAACCTTCTTCGGCATACATAGATAGTTCTCTAGAACGATAGAATGCATCTGAAGATGAACTAAGAAGGTAATTTTTATGTGGTCACTCGATTTGCTAGACATAGCTGCCAAATCTCCATCAAATCACACTAACATCGTAGTAAGAGCAAAACTGAAGTGTTTCTGCAACATCTTAAAGTAGCTGTTTACTATCTGTAAGGGAGCGATGCAGGGCTGTATGCTCACCTTCGTTTTTTTTTCAAGAAGTTACTTATGTGTGTCCCTAATCATGTTCTATATGATTTTGATCAAGGGGTCTTCTTGAGATGTAGACTGCATAGCTCTTTCTTTGATCCTGGAAGGCCGCAGCGTGACCCAAATGACAGGTTCTTATTTTGAAGTGTTGCTCGCTGATGACTGCCCTCCCACGGCACTTATGAAGTTGTCATCGTCAACAAACTTACAGAGGGTCCTGTAAACATTTTGAATCCACAATTAGCCTCAGCAAATCAGAGAATTTCAATCAAGACTCTCCATAAACACCACAACAAACTCCGGGTGTTTGAATGGAAGTCACCAAGTGAAAGGTTCTCATCTTCTTCAAGTACGTTGGAAGATAAGAGATAACGACAGCCTTTTGAGAAACCAGAAAGTAAGTTGCTAGAAACAACAGCACAGTGTGCCAAATATTGTAGAGTAGATGTTTGAGGTAACAACGATATCAAGATGGATCTCGCTTACTATTCTGAGACGAATAAAACTTTGTAACAGTAATTAAACGGAAAATATCACATTGTGTTATAAACTATTCTCTACATAAAATTACAAATGTGGTTGCCTCTACGTGGTTCACCCGGCTGGTGGTAATAGCACTCAAATCACCCTCAAAGCACGCACACATTACCATTTTCGAAAAGGAAGAAACATTAAAAATATAGGCTAAAATTCAGCACATACGACGGGTTGCAGAAAAGTTCCTGACTTTGAATAAAAGAAAACAAAGGAGGATCAGTTAATTATAATTGTAGTCAACGTTCCCCTCTCAGATTCACACACTTATTGCGGCGATCCCTTCAGTTTTTCTAAGCCCTGCAAAAGAACACCGAAGGTTGGGCTTCTCACCAGGTCTATCGCAGTACCCTTAGAGCCAGGAACTTTTCAGCACCCCCTCGTTTACTTATTCTTCAATATACTAATGATGAGGAATGGTTCGGCTGGAATGCTTTGAAAGGTAAAAAGACACGAAGAAAGAAAGAGAGTGGGGAGGAAAAGAGAGAGCGAGAGAGGCGCAGAGAGAAACTGGAGGGGTATGGGTGGGGCAATGTTGTTTTTTTTCTTTTTCCTCTCATTGACAGAATTAAAGAAAACAAATGTGTAAAGAAGTAATGATATCATCAAAAGTAGATTTGCGCTTCATGGAAGTTTTGACTGAAACCAGGAAAAAATATGTGTCTAGCTGTCATTTCGTTGCCATGGTTACTACTCGGCAACAAAGTAAGGAGAGAGACACAATGGAATAAGCTGTGTGTCCAATATACATACGTTGGCTGATGTTTATATATACATACATACATACGTACATACATATATACACACACATTTGTACTTATATATACTTATACATGTATGTATGTGTATATACATATATCTATATACTTATAAATAAATATGTATACATACATATAATGTATATATTATATATATTTAAACAATATATAAATTATATGTGTATATATATATATATATATATATATATATATATATATATATATATA
>NC_068981.1:6808747-6810593 GCF_001194135.2 Octopus bimaculoides | reverse complement strand
ACACACACACACACACACACACACACACACACACACACACACACACACACACATACACACACACGCAAACACACACACACACACAACCATGTACACAAATATACAAACACACACATACACACGCATGCACATGCACACACTCATAATACATACACAATACAGCTCTCTCTCCACATTGAATCATTCCATCTTTGAACATCCCTGTATTAAGATCTGAAATGTAAGATTTTTTTCTACTCTGACGACGGAGGCTTATCCTATCCAATGCTGAGTGCTTCCATTATGATGGATCTCCGAGCTCCCAGAAACAACTGTTGGGCTTATAACACCTTTCATCCACCTGTCTCTCTGTCGTTTGTACTCTATGCAAGTTGGATTTATTAATATAACCATCTATTTATTTATACTAAAACATCCATCGTCTGAAAGTCTTCACTCTTTGCTATCTCTCGTTTTGCTTGTATACATATATACACATTTTGTATTTCATACACAAACTGTTATATTTTAATATGTCTAATATTTGTTTGTGGAGGCGCAATGGCCCAGTGGTTAGGGCAGCGGACTCGCGGTCATAGTATCGCGGTTTCGATTCCCAGACCGGGCGTTGTGAGTATTTATTGAGCGAAAACACGAGGCTCCGGCAGGGGATGGTGGCGAACCCTGCTGTACTCTTTCACCACAACTTTCTCTCACTCTTTCTTCCTGTTTCTGTTGTGCCTGTAATTCAAAGGGCCAGCCTTGTCAAACTGTGTCACACTGAATATCCCCGAGAACTACGTTAAGGGTACACGTGTCTGTGGAGTGCTCAGCCACTTGCACGTTAATTTCACGAGCAGGCTGTTCCGTTGATTGGATCAACTGGAACCCTCGACGTCGTAAACGACGAAGTGCCAACAACAACAATATTTGTTTATCCGCATAATTGCCTCTTTATTACATAGATATATATATAGATGCATGCATACATACATACATACATACATACATAATAGGATCCCATACAGAAATGGGATCACATTACGAAGTCTGAAAACGTTAATCCATAACATTAATCCATGAGAGGCGAGGTGGCAGAATCGTTAGCACGCCGGGAAAAAATGCTTTAGCGGCATTTCGTCCGTCTTTATGTTGTGAGTTCAATTTCCGCTGAGGTCGTCTTTGAAACCAGTATTAATTAATACATAGAATCAACTCAGAGAAGGATCCTCTAGTTGCCAAATACCTCTAAAGTGACATCCTCCGCTTTTCCTGCTTGTTACATTCTGAGTTTAAATTCCGCCGAGATTGATAAAACAAGTGTCAATCAATTACTGGGGCAAATCGTATTGATTTAACCCCTAGCTGTCTAAATCAGAAACAATCATTATTATTATTTGCCAGTAAGCTAACCAATTGCTTGATTCATCGTTCAATTAATCAATCGGTTGGTTTCTCAGAGTCCTTTCATCGCCATTCTCGACTCCATCAACGATGTCCCTCGTAACTCCTTGTCTCTCAGCCTTTTGACTCTGTCTTTACTTAACTTTTGATGGTAAATGCAACTGAGACTTCTGTTAAATACACCCAAGACTTCCAATCGAACATAACTAAGACTTCCGGTTAAATATATCTGCTGTACATAGTTCATATTAGACTTGTAAATACTAAACTTTGTTGTTGCTGTTTGTTTTTTTTTTTTTTTTGTATCGGTAATAGTTAAATATTTAAAAAGAAAAGAAATAACAAACAAGAAAGAATATATAAATTGAAAATGAAAATAGAATCTAAGAAATATTCCAAAGACAAGATTGTCGCCGAAAATTAAAATATTTAATTGATATGGAAATTTCAGAATTACTTGAAA
>NC_068981.1:6807460-6808086 GCF_001194135.2 Octopus bimaculoides | reverse complement strand
TGTGCGTGTGTGTGTGTATGTAGATGTGTGTATGTGCATGGATGTGTGTGCGTGCATGTATGTGCGCGTGTGTGTGTGCGTGTGTGTGTGCGTGTGTGTGCGTGCGTGTATGTGTGTGTGTATGCGTGTGCGTATGTATATGTGTGTGTATGTAAATGTGTGTATGTGCGTGTGTGTGCGTGCGTGCGTGTATGTGTGTGTGCGTGTATGTGTGTGCACGTGCGTGTGTATGTAAATGTGGGCATGTGCGTGTGTCTATGTGCGTGTGTGTGTGTGTGCGTGCGTGCGTGTGTCTGTGTGTGTGTGTATAGTACAATATATGATATTTGTACGACACTTTCTAAACCATTCCGGCCAAAGATGAACGATCATGAAGGAGGGAATGAAAAGACTTTATAGATTAGATAAACATCCTTCATAAAACTTACCTGCTGTCCGTTAATCAGCGAATGCTGTGTTGCACTCAGTCTTTCTGCTTGCTCCTCTCCCTCGTCCTTTTTCTTTCAATCAGAAATTTTGAAGGGAGTCTCTTGTAGAAGTTTTATCTTTTTTTTTTGTAGTCACTGGTGTTAACAGAAGTTCTATCAGATCAAGTTTTTACACACACACACACACACACACACACA
>NC_068981.1:6805930-6807163 GCF_001194135.2 Octopus bimaculoides | reverse complement strand
TATATATATATATACATACATACATACATATATATATATAGGCCTCTTTCAGCTCCTGTCTACTAAATCCACTCACGTGGCTATAGTAGAAGACATATTCGAGAAATATTTGTGAAGATCACCCTCGTCACGGCTCTCAATCAATTGGGCAATCCGGTCGGTGTAAGTTGTACGTTAGCAATATACAGAGAAATCTCCGTGCTGGGTAAGAGCGATGACATTTTCAGGGAAACTCTGGGCTTACGAAGACGAACTAAGTGGCGTTTTTCGGAAGATATTCGGTCCGGAGACTACCATGGATAACTAACAAGTGATCCCTGGCCTGACACTGCTGCTGTGAGCTACTTCCGGTACAAGATGAACACTAGAAGCACGGAGGTACTGCTAAGCGTGACTGTTTGAGATGCACGCTGACGATGACAGAATGGCGGCACAATTTAACTTGGTAACGTTTAAAATCAGAGAAAAGAGAATCAGATCGAATACGTCTAGGCTACGTATCGAACACTCGATTGATTCTGTTAATTGACCGCCTTATATTAGAACATATTAGGGTAAAGGTTAAAATAGGATGACCGAAACAAGCGAACAAGCGATAAAAGATGTATGCATATAAACACACACATACACACACACACACACACACATATTATAATAATATTATATAGTTATACAATTATCTATATATATAAAAATGAGAATGTGTGTCTGTCTGTCTGTCTGTCTGTCTGTCTGTCTGTGTGTGTGTGTGTGTGTGTTTCCCTAAAACTCAAGAACTATACAACCAATTTCATTCAAATTTTCCACGTGCCTTACTTAGGGTCCCGGTTGTGTTTTACTCAAAAGAAATGTTTAACTTCTTGCATAGTTCGAGCCCACAGCAACATAATATCTCCTCCACTATTTAAGTATTACGTGTCAAAAGTGAAACAAAAACACTCATGTCAAATACTTTCACTTTAAAAATGAAACTATTCCACTAACTGAAACAATCACATTTCGATACTATAATGACAGATACTTTCACTTTAATGGTTTCAGAGAGAGAGATGTATATGTATACATATAGATGTATATGTACACGTATATGTACACGTATATGTACACGTATATGTACACGTATATGTATAGATATATATAGAGATATAGATCTATATGCATACATGTATATGTATACATATGTATAGATGTACATGTAATATGTACACATATATACACATATATACATGCATA
>NC_068981.1:6800934-6803762 GCF_001194135.2 Octopus bimaculoides | reverse complement strand
GTGAGGATATTCACGTAAATCATTTTTTTCATTTAATCCCCATTTTAATTTTCGTAAAATTTTCCAACTACCAATGAGGTTTTTTGGCACATCTTCAATTTTCCCCATTCATGAGAGGCGCCCAGCCATCATTCATCTGAGAGTCCATCTACAGAATGTCCTCAAATTTCTATACAGCATATTTTGCCTTTTTTTCTTCAAGTATATAAGCAACAATTTCATTCTCGAACAACGCCGGGTGCCTCTGCTAGTATATTATAATAATCTTCTATGCGATTTAATATTAAAGGAATTCAAAGCGAAAAGTTGATGGCTGCCGTCATTTTGACATTCGATCTGAATAATTGCGCCTGAATATAATTAAGAATACCAACGTCAGACGTTGATTACTGCATTTTGTACAAGAATGGTTTAATAACTTAATTAGTATGGCGTTTAAGATTCTGTTGCTGCTGTTGTTGTTGTTGCTCTTACGATTGTTGTTTAGTTACAGATGAACCATATTAAGAAGAGTTAAGATCAAGGACGTTCCAACTGCGACTACCCTGTCTTTTTCACGCCCTCAAGTCAAATAGTTTGGTGCGACTTGAAGTAGAGCGAGGAACAGTGGGAAAAACAGAGACAGAGCGAATGAGAGAGGGAGGGATAAGGAGATAGACATAGAGAGAGGGGGAAGGAGGGAGAGGGAAAGTGAAAGAGATGGACGGGGAGAGAGATAGGGACAAACAGAAAGAGTGAGGAAGAGTGAGCGTTTAATGGCAAGGAAGGAGGCAACTCCAGTATTTGACTGTTATTGTATTTACAGACTGACCCAGAAGGAAATCGGCTTCGGCGGAATTTGAACGCAGCGAGCAGATAGTCTTGAGAAATAACACAAGGCATTCCTTCTCGATGCTCTACCGTCTCCAGAAAATCAGCTGCTTTAGTGAGGAAACATCAGACTGGACAGCATGGAAGCGACAAAGATAATGTCTGCCGTCAAAGTCAGACACCTTCAAAGGAACCGTGTCAAATATGGCGGCAGTCATAGTAAGAGAGTGAGAACACAACTGGAGGCTCTCGTTACATTTAATAGTAAACCAATGCTATACTCAGGTGTTCCGGAAGTGCGTGGAAAATTTGCGGAAGTAAATATCACATGGACGACGAAAAAGACAACCGTTTTAAGTATCTACAGGAGACCATTTCTAAAAGAGTAGCGAAAGTACATTTATTTTGTTGGCTTGGAGGTTTGACCTTTCATCTTCAGACGAATTCGCAGACGTCCTGTGATAGTCTCGAGTTTCTTTAGAATATTTTGGTTCCCTTGGCAACAGAACCTGAACAAAGATTCGGTACATTAAGAGCCGACAGTTTTATTGATAATAGCTACATTGACAGTAGCAACAACAACAACAACATCGACGGCGATCACAACAGCAACAACAACGACAAACACAAACAGAATCAATGTATGTCAACTCTTTGAGTACTTTTCAATTTTAGGACGGCGGCTGACGAGTCGTGTAAGAAGGAAGCACAGCGAATACTCTACACTCACAGACAGACACACCCACACACACACACACAAACACACACACCACAAACACACACATCACAGACACACACACACCACACAAACACACATGCCACGAACACATAAACCACACAAACACATACACGCATACACACACACAAACACATACGCAACACACAAACACACACACATCACACAAACACACACAGACACAAACACATCCACGCACACACACACACACACACACGTTTGTCTGCACGAGCGAAAGTAAAGTGCATTGATTACATAAAGTAAATCTTTAGGGAAATTGCTGTTCTATATTTTTGAGACGAGGAATTCTGTACATCATTTACATTATTTACATTATTTACATTGGACGGATATTTGTCCTCATCTTGTTTGTTGTTACCACAACCTTTCGGCTGATGTACTCTCCAGCCTTCATCATCATCAGCATCAGCATCATATAATTATTATTATTTATTCAAGGCACTGCCTGGAATTGAACTCGTAATTTTGGGGTTAGTAGCCCGCACTCTTAACCATTACACTATATAATAATAACAATAGTAATAATAATAATAACAACAACAACAACAACAACACCAACAACAACAACAACAACAACAACAACAACAACAATAATAATAATAATAATAATAATAATAATAATTCCAAGCTTCTCTGCTAGTTCCTCAACAGTTACGAGGGGATTTTGTTCCACCAGGGTTTGTCGGACATCTTCGTCGAGCTCTACGGATCTTCCAAATCGAGGCTCGTCTTCTTGGCTGTAGTTTTCAGCTCAGAATTTCTGGAACCACTTTTGACACTGGCTTACACTTATTGTCCGATCCCCAAATACTGCGTTGCCTTTATTGAACTCATAAAGCAAAACATAACAAATATGCATCTTTGTCACTTCCATTATAGCTTTGAAAAATAACACTTAAAATCGAACTGCACTCTTCAAAACTTGCACTAAGAATAAGTACAAGGTAAAATTACTACCTGCTTTTATAACAAGTTGATGCAGGTAGTTTATCCCATCGCAAGCCGACTTTTAGTTCATGCAATTGAAAAACCGCATTATTTATGGGATGACCCAACATATATATATGTGTGTCTGTGTGAGAGAGAGAGAGAGAGAGTGTGTGTGTGCGTGTGTGTGTGTGTGTGTGTGTGAAACGTGCGTTGTAAAATTCCTGATTCGAAACTGATTTAAAATATCAAAATTTAAAAGCATAAACGTAAGACTTGTCTAACGATCGTCATTGAATGCTTTTTTCTGAACAGGAGAGAGAGGGAGAGAGAG
>NC_068981.1:6799639-6800708 GCF_001194135.2 Octopus bimaculoides | reverse complement strand
AGAGAGAGAGGGAGAGAGAGAGGGAGAGAGAGAGGGAGAGAGGGGGGGAGAGAGGAATAATTAGTTGGTGCTTGATAGGAACAAATGTTAGATTTTGTATCCATTTAATGAGGCATGAAGAGAAAATGCTAAAGACTAAACATTGGTCGAGAGGTTTGACCTTTCGTGACATAGTGAAGTTTAATGGAGGAGTGTATGACGGGGGTATACGAATGTACTCCCTCACCTGGACATTAGTACCGTTCATACACACACGCACGCACGCACACACACACATGGGCTCTAGGCTCGCACACATACACAGTCATACAGATACAGACGCAGACACTCATACAGCCATGTGCGAGTATATATACATACAGAGCTTAGGACACACATATACATACACACACATACACACTTAGATACTTATACAGCCAGGCACAGACATATATATATATATATATATATATGTATATACTCTTTTACTCTTTTACTTGTTTCAGTCATTTGACTGCGGCCATGGTGGGGCACCGCCTTTAGTCGAGCAAATCGACCCCAGGACTTATTCTTTGTAAGCCTAGTACTTATTCTATCGGTCTCTTTTTGCCGAACCGCCAAGTTACGGGGACGCAAACACACCAGCATCGGTCGTCAAGCGAAGCTGGGGGGACAAACACAGACACACAAACATATACACACACATACATATGTGTATATACATATATACGACGCGCTTTTTTCAGTTTCCATCTACCAAATCCACTCACAAGGCTTTGGTCGGCCCGAGGCTATAGTAGAAGACACTTGCCCAAGGTGCCACGCAGTGGGACTGAACCCAGAACCATGTGATTGGTAAGCAAGCTACTTACCACAAAGCCACTCCTGCGCCTATATATATATATATGGGAGAATATACAAAAAATAACAACAGACGAGGACAGGTGGTGTAAATAACAAAAGTATATATTAGTATGACGCTCGGGAATACGGAAAGTCTTTGACGTTTCGAGCTACGCTCTTCAACAGAAAGAATACGGAGACAAGGAGAAAAACACGGAGAAAATATATATATATATATATATATATA
>NC_068981.1:6797338-6799167 GCF_001194135.2 Octopus bimaculoides | reverse complement strand
GATGCCACTATATACTTTCGCGTGTATGTGTGTGTGTGTGTGTTCTTGTGTAAGTGTTTTTGCCTGAATATATGTATGTGTGTGTGCATGTGTATGCATGTATATATATATATATATAAGTCTGTGCCTGACTGTATAAGCATCTAAGTGTGTATGTATATGCGTGTCCTAAGCTCTGTATGTATATACAGTGCACATGGCTGTATAAGGGTCTGCGTCTGTATCTATATGACTCTGTATGCCTGCGGGCCTAGTGCCCCTATGTGTGTGTGTGTGTGTGTGTGTGTGTGTGTGTGTGTGTGTGTGTGTGTGTGTATCGTTCTGAAATAATACTCGTAAGCATTACGCGTCCATACACATGCGTGCATAAATATAGAATACATGCAAGAACATGCACATGGACACATACATGTATGTCGTACCAAAAGCATTTGTCGATTGTAAGCACAACAGGCGGGACATCGTTATTTGGGACTGACAAGAAAACGTATATAACGTCATAGAGATCATCCCTTCCTGTTCATGTAAATAACTCTTCGAAAATCCAATCGAAGAGAAAGAGGATAATTGTGGACGTCTGCTTCTAACCCCCCAAATCTAGTGCACATGGTTTTGTGAGTAACAATCTGGACCCGCCAGCTAATTCACACACATACAACCTGTAAGTGGAAGAGTAAAAATATGCAAGACTTTTCGTAAAATTCAAAGGTAATTTTTTTTTCCATTTATATTAGGGATCCTCAACCACTTTTCGCCATGTGAACCCCTTTGATTTCTACTTTTATCGGGTGGATCATCATAGACATTCGATGTTGAAAAAGTCTCAATATATTTTGTAAATTAAATATTATCAGAAATTGAATAAAAACATAAATAAAATATTTTGAGCATTGTATAACCAGTTTATTGTACATAAATTTCGACAAAAAAATTTTCTATGGACCCATAAAAAGGGTCATATGGACGACGGCTGAGAACCACTGATCTACATGCTGGCTGCTATTTCTAGCCGGTGTGGCGACCGCATTGAGGTTTTTTTGTGGTTGGTTCCGGTTATTGTTTTCTCGTATTTAATTTTATAAGGAGTGATGGGAGGAGGAGAAAGAAGACGGGGTTGGGGGAAGAGGATCAGGCAAAAGAAAAATGGCTAAAATGAATAAAAATATTTATAAATGATAAAAACTGGTCATTATTGATGGTTGATGCCATTATTGGCATTTAAAATGTTTAAAAGGTTAAAGGGCAAAGAAGGTTAATTGATTTGTGGAACGGTCGGTGGGTTGGTAGCAGCAGCGGTTGCAGTAGTAGCAGCGGTAGCAGCGGTAGCAGCAGCAGTAGTAGTAATAGTAGTAGTAGTAGAGGTGGTAGTGGTGGCGGTGGTGGTGGTAGGCGTGGTCGTGATCATGGTGGTAGTGGTAGTAGTAGTAGTAGTAGTAGTAGTAGTAGTAGTAGTAGTAGTAGTAGTAGTAGTAGTGGTGATGGTGGTGGTGGTGGTGGTAGTAGTAGTAGTAGTAGTAGTAGTAGTAGTAGTAGTAGTAGTAGTAGTAGATCAAAAACGGTACCAACAACACTACGAGGAAGGTGGAGATAAGATGGTGATAGACAGGGAAACAGCGACGAGGGGTCAAAAATTTAAAAGGAAAATAGTGATAATATATCTTGAATGATTCCAGAAGGCCGGCAATTTAAGGGAAGGGGTTATTCAATTACATCGGCCCCAGTACTTGACTGGTACGTTATTTCATCGACCTCAAACCGACGAAAGGGCACAGACACACAAATACATACGTATATATATATATATATACATATATATATATATATATATA
>NC_068981.1:6793006-6797217 GCF_001194135.2 Octopus bimaculoides | reverse complement strand
ATATATATACACGTAAGTACTGTAAGTTTAGAGGTAATACTTGATAAGTGTAAGCACCTGTATATGCCAGATAGTGTTAGGGGTGAGAGAATATATCAAACATGAATTGAAAACAGAACACAAAGGATATCGCGGTACACGTGTTTCAAGCTTTATAAACAATCTGTTATTACATCACCATAGGTATATTATTGATGTAAAAGATGGTTTAAAGCTCTCTTCAGCCGCCAACAATTTTTAGTCCAAAGATTACGTCACAAAAGAAAAAGATATGATAAACCTATTATAATGGATAATACTAAGTGTACTTTTATGTATGTATATATATGTGTATGTATGTATGTATGTATGTATGTATGTATGTATGTATGTATGTATGTATGTATGTATACGACAGGCTTCTTTGAGTTTTCGTCTATCAAATCCACTCACAAGGCTTTGGTCGACCCGAGCTATAGAAGACATTTGCCACGTAGTGGAACTGAATTCAGAACCGTGAGATTTGGAAGCCAACTTCTCACCATACAGCCACCCCTATAGCAGGTTAAACTCTGATATCGTTCAGATTTTATCAAGCACTCCTGTTTGTTATTCTCTTTACACACACAAACAAACGTTTTCCGAATAACGGCAAATTATATTTCCTGAGCCACAGATTAAAGCATTGTAATTGTTGAGTTGGTGTACGAAGATATATTTCGTTGACTGCGTGAATAATTGAAGAAAACCTCGTGAACGTTTAATTGAAGTATTTATTGTCGCACATAAAAACAATTAGCGTTAATCATTTACAGTTAACAATATAAATAATTACAGACTAGCAGAGCGATACAGCTCTGAGATAACAGAAAGTGAATCTTTGTGGTTTTCCTCAGTGTTTGCAATTTTGTTCCAATTTTGGTATATGGATTAAGTTTTGCATACTAATTATGAAAATGAAATTTATTTCTCCTATAAATCCATAATTAAAAAGTAATTCGGTTTTGAATTTTGCAAAATTTGGGTATTTTAACCAATTAGAAGCAGGTATTTTATACATCAACGTGGCGAAAAACTCTATTCCTATAGTAACCAAAGATGCTGCGTGAGCATATGTGTGTGTATGTAGAAGGGAAGTATGTGAATGTGTGTGTGTGTGTGTGTGTGTGTGTGTGTGTGTGTGCGCGTGTGTGTGTGTGTGTGTGTGTGTGTGTGCAATGGAAGTGGGATGGTGAACATTCAACGCTGAAAAGAAAAATCAAACAGCGTTTCAACTCTGTGTGAGTATATGTGTGTATGTGTCTGCGTGTAGCAATGTTTTGACATGCCGATTCCCCCATCCCACCCACTGATGATGGAAGAGGCAGCGAACGCGCCGTTTTCTCATAGGCTGAAAATCTTGAAAATTATCAAACTTTGAATACCTGTAACATTTTTGCAAAATTTTCCTGGAATAAATGAATAACAAATTCGGATTCAGCGTCAAGAATTACATTTACATGAGACATTAAAAATTTTTTTGGAAGAGAATTGTAAACAGTGACGAAAACCAGAAAGATACCAGATTTTTTTTTTTTTTTGATTGCTTGAAGAGTGTTTTATTGCCTCCACAGTGTTTACTGGTTTACAAAATTAAATTAGAAAATTGGACAAAACAGGACACAATTGAAAAAAATTAAAAAGAAGAAAGAGAGAAAGAAAAAAGAGAAAAAAGAGAAAAAGGAGAAAAAAGAGAAAAAGAGAAAAAAAGAGAAAGTTAATTTGTTCAGTCGCGCACTGTTGGTCCAACATGTTCGAAATCAATGGCGCTCACTTCGTGGCGACAGAGGTCCATGGTTAGCTACCTTATGCCATCTGTGTAAATGTCTGGAACCACCTGATGGGAAGATTTGAGGCACGTATAGTTCAGCTACCTTCAACAGTCTGCAATTAATTACCGCCAAAAGCGGCCTTTTATTCCGTACAACGATATTCTAGATATTCTAGAAGATTAAATCATGTCACGGCTTGACGCTGATTGGTTGCTTAATAGACTGATCACGTGAAACTATTGTGGTCTGCTCGTGATTTCTGACGTCGTATCCAGCTATTCGGTTTCGAGTCACCGCTACATCTTTAATCACACATACGCGCACGAGCGTACATACATGTGTTTTTTCCTTGTTTTCGTTCCGTGCTTTAAATTAGATCGATCGTTCTTGGTCGAATTAGCCTCTCCGTGGAAAGAGACAGATACACAAATACGACATATCGTCCAGTCTGACCTTGTAACTCACCCCGTCCCAACTTTGCTCTTTAAAAAAGATTTTTCGCTTGAAAGAAATGCACGACGAAACAGGTGCTTCCCTGCAGAGTACAGACAATAAACATTCATTTTCTTTCTCTTTTTCTCTCTCGCTCTCTCTCTCTTTTTCTCTCTCTTTCTCTTTCTTTCTCTCCCTCACTCACTCTCTATGTATATATATGAAATCTAGTTGTGCTAGGAGTTACTCAGTGTTGTGGCAGAAAGTCTATTGATAAACTGCTTTGAAGTATGGACGGAATGGGATGGTTGCTATGTTAAGAGGAATGACATTCTATTTCTTCGTACTGAAAATGGAGATCGAGCGAGCTATTCCCCTTTTGCTCGACGTGTGGTTTCCGTCCACGCTGAGTTCGCCTTGGGACACCTACGTTACCATTTGTTGTACTAGGCATTGTATTTCGCTGACCTTCGAGAATTCGCCGGTCATTTGGTTGGCGAGTATACATGTACATATACATCGCTTTGTATATATCTACATTTATACACTCTCATACACATACGCGCTCACACACATATACATCTGCATATACAGACAGAAACGATGCGATTGGAGCTGAGATTTTGAGGTTACGGTGACAATATTTATATATCACCTGAGGAAGCACAACTAGATTTCATAATACAGGAAAACGGTTACATAACGAAATACCTGCAAGCCTGGAGAACTAGGTTGCGTGGAAACAATTGTAGTGATTGCAAATCAATGTCCAACTGTACTCCTTGTTGATTCTAATTTATTCAACTATATATATGTGTATGTGTGTGTATGTATGTATGTATGTATGTATGTAAATGTGTGTGTATGTATGTATGTTTGTGTATGTATGTATGTGTATGCATGTACGTATGTATGTATGTGTGTGTATGTATGTATATTTGTATGTATGTATGTGTGTGTTTGTATGTATGTATGTGTGTGTATGTATGCTTGTATGCGTGTGTGCATGCATATATGTATTGAAGAAAACGAAGAACAAGAAAGGAAAATATGTTTAATAATAATAATGATAACAATAACAACAACAACAATAATAATAATAATAATAACACTACCAACAACAGCAAAAACAATGATTCCACAACAGTATTTTTGAAAATGGATGTCTTTCGCGTTGTGCCTTGCAGCAGTTTGTTCAATTTCTCTTTGCAATAGTGGACATGTTCTTTGTTTGCGTCTATGATTGTCATCGGTACAACATCTTAAAACATCATCACTTATCATTATTTCATAAGATTTTTTTTATATATATAAATCAATCTTCGATAGCTTTTTTTTCCGTGAAACACTCAAGTTAAACCACACGGCAGCCATATCTAATGCTCGCTCAGTGAACAAAGAAATATGAAAATGCGCCGTTGTTTCAAACCCATTGTTGCTGTTGTTGTTGTTATTGTTGTTGCTTTTATTTGTAACCTGTTGTTATTGTCGTACTTCGGTTTCTAATAATACTTATATTTCAGGTTGCTTCAAAACTTTTCTTTTGTTTTCGTACGAACGAACTCAAACAAAAAGATATTTTTGTAATAAAAATGTGTAACACTGTTCAAATTTCTTATGTGTCCAGCTACAGTGAACATTGCACACGCACACACACACTCACACATTCACATACACATACACACACACACACACACACACACAAACATGTACCCACATACTTATAAGTGGATATGTGTATGTATTTAAGTATGTGTGTAAATATAGTTTTCCCTTTTTAATAACATTATTTAGATTAATCTTCATTCCAAGTAGGGAGCATTGACATATTTGGAGGTTTTGTTGTTGCTGTTGTTGTTTCATGCGGCCATGATGCATTTTACCGTTTATTGAAATCTTACTAGCAAAAAACACACCCTTCTCTCTGTCTTTCTTCATCAATCTATCTATCTATCGTCTTCCTATCAATCTAGCTAGATAGCAATCTCT
>NC_068981.1:6784274-6791370 GCF_001194135.2 Octopus bimaculoides | reverse complement strand
ACACACACACACACACACACACACACACACAAATATATATATATATATATATATAAACGAAAATGCACATTGGAAATAAAAAAAACGATAGATATATACAATTAGATGAACTGAGGTAGGAATAAAAGTAATAAAAGTCATTATTGTGAATTGTTAAAGAGATTCAAAAGCATACTGGTTTCGTAAAATTACTGATCACTGCTTTGAATGGACACCGATTACCGAACGGTGTCAGGTCTACTAATCTCCGAGTAAAAAGATTATGTCTAAGGGAGGTAAGTAGTTCTGGATTTGGTGCAGTTGGGGTAGATATACATCTGTAATGTGAATGATGTATGGGATGTATGGGTGGTATTAATTGGAAGGTTAGTAGTGTTCTGTATTATGTTATCTGTTCATATTGAGTTGTGGAAGATATTTAGTTAGCAACTAGATATCTAGTTAGTAACTTCCTTGTCTTTCTGTCTAAGCTGTTTAGTTCATCTACTGTCCATGCTATTACCCCTGTTCCATATCTAAGGAGTCAAACCGCCCAGGTGTTGATAGCTTCGATCTTATTCTGTTTGTTAAATTTCGACTTAAGGATCAGTCTCAGTCTGCGCAAGAACTCCACCTTAAATATTTCTGTCATTTCTTTCTCCATCAATTTATCCATTTCCAATATCCCCAAGTACCTATAGCCCGTCTCTTCTATCTGCTTCATAACCTCCCCCGACGGTATCGTTAGTCCGTCCATACATTTGATTTTGCCTCTCTTCAAGACTAACACACCACACATTTTTAGTCTGAACTCCATTTTTATATCAACACTGAAAGTATACACCGTATCAACGAGAGAACTGACTTGAGATTCATCTTTACCATAATTTTTATTACTGATATGACTATATATGTCATATGTGTTTGTATATTGTTTTTATTGTCCTCTTAGTTGAAAAATAAACAGGTAAATTGACATAATACAATGTCTGCAAGTTGATGAGTACCACATATTCCCCTCTATTTTCTTTTTTCTATATGTATATATATATAAGAGAGTATTGTAGTTCGCTTGAAGCATTGTGTATTGTTTGTAAAGAATAATAAGTTTTGAGTGGTACAACAATGCACTATAATACAAAAAATGGACTATATATATCTGTTGTAATTTAGTCATCCATAGTCTGATGATATTTCAGAATAAAATTCCTTCTTCGGATATTCTTAGATGGAGTCACTGCTATAATCGGTTTTCCAACAGCTTTTCTTTTTTCGTAAGCGTCTCAACAGTGGTCTCACGAAGCTTCCTCCAGAATTCTTTATGAGAAGTGCGTGAGATTGGCCATGTCTCAATCTCGTGTGTGCTGGTACATCTGTATGTATTATACGTGCAGCTTTTTTTTTCCCCCACTTCTTTTTTTTCTTTTCTCTTTGTTTTTTGTTATAAACAATAGATGAGCATATAAAAAATGAACCTACACGCATCCAGATGTAGCTAAATAATATATTGATTACCAACCTCCAGCCTGTTGTTAATTTGGGGTCCTAGTCTGTGTACCAGTATAGCTTCCTTATTTGTATTTGTGTAACCCTCTCCGTTTTTTGTTCGTCCTTGTTTTCGTATACATTCACTACTTTCTTCCAAGGAATCTAATGCTCTTAGCTTAGTTTTTCCCTGGGGCTGGCCAGATTGGAGCAATCTCGAGTATAACCACCCGAAATTACGAAGATAATCTGGAATTCGACTGAGGAAAGAAAACTCCGAATGACTGGATGACTGGATGTTTGGATGTTTTGCGTTCTTGTCCCATTTAGTATTTTTATATATATATATACACACACACACACACACACACACATGTATGTGTATGCTTATGTATGTCTGTGTCAGCGTGCATATGGTTGTGTATTTGCATATGTGTGTGTGTGTGAGTTTGTGTGGGTGTGTGTGGGTGTGCGTGTGTTTATATCAAACCTCAGTGGTATTCTTTTCCTAACGCTCTGTATTCATCTTTTCCTTATCTTCTATTCGTTCACTTCTCCACCACCACCACCACCACCAACTACTACTACTACTACTACGACTACTACTGCTGCTGGAGCTTCTGATCTCTAGATAAGTTACTATGTTCTTTTCTCTCGACCCCTAATAATACCAAAGTCCCTTTTGTTCCAGACATTTTACTTTTATCAAATTCATTTAACTATTGACAACGGGACCTTAATCTCCCTCCAGTCGCCACCGCACTCCCCCAAACCCTCCTGTGTTACTATGTAAGTCTATCATTCGACATCATCAAGTTGAGATAAATCACACAATATGTCTTACTTGTTTGTCTTTCCTTCACCGTGACCCCCACACATACTTACATTCCAACCCCGCTCCACTCACTTTTAGCATTTCTTTCACTTAACATTCTTTCTTTTACCCCCCCCCCTTTTTTTTTTATAAATTTCAACTTATTTTATTACAACATCCACCTACGAACACAGCATTTGTATTCAATCCAATAAATACTTCCAGATTTATTATGCCAACGAAAATCTCTCCTGGTTTCCGTATCTCCCCCAGTTAAACAGCAACAACAAACACAGCAGATATCTATATATATATATATCCATACTTAACGAATGTATACATCGTAGAAAGGTATAATGCTGTGGTTTTTGTCAGAGAAAAAAATACCTTTCATGGACATGCTGTGTTAAAAATACAATATATATATCGGAGCGCGGCGAGCATTACCCCAGCAGTGACTCACAGAAACGCCAGACGCGTTTCGGCTTTATTGGCTCCGATATGTTTGCGGAGGGATTTTCTCTCTGGCAAAAATCCCAGTATCGTATTTTTCAAGCGTGTATATATTTTAAATATGATACACAGGTGGCTATTTACTGCAGTTGTTATTGTTGCTGCGGGTGGTATTGTTGTTGTGATTGTTATTTTTGTTATTCTTGATGCCGTTATGTTGATTCAGGGCAGTTCTGGTCGAGCAGACCTACGTTTAAAGGCGCTCCATCCATGAGCATCCCTCCCTTTCTTACGGACGCAGTATATTCATGACCATATTACTTAATGGCCCTCCCTTTTGTTAATCTGCTCCCTTTGATAGACTGACACCTAACTGCTATTTCTAACATCTGTCGTTGGTCCTTTCACTGAAAGTAAACCTTTTATTTAAATATACCATCATTCCTCAGCAAGTCTACCTCTACACTGTTACACACACACACACACACACACACACACACACACACACATATATATATATATATATATATATATATATATATATATATATATATATACATATATACATACATATATATATATGTATGAATATATATAACACTCTATTTTGATAATCTGCTGTGTGGACAGATTTTCCTCTTGACAGGGCACTGGTTATGAGGATACTTAGCATTGAAGCTTAAAGCTTCTAATTTAGATGGTTGAAGTTGTTAAGTCACCTTGGTGTTGGGCTAGCACTGCTATATATAGTTTGCAGCAGACGTAAGGCTCGATTTGTGTAGGAGAGGTTACAACTTTGGTCCTTCCTCTTTCTTAGAAACTTTATATGTCATATAACATAATAATATACTAGAAGATATATATTATATATATGTATGATATAACGCACACGCGCACACACACACATATATATTATATTGGATGGTACAATTGGTAGAGCAACTGGCAAAATTAGGTCGTGTTATTTAGTTACCGAATTTTTAAAGCGTTTAATCCAACTATTAACAGGCTTTGACATTAAAATTTCTGGATTTGATGAAAAAACATTTATTTAAAATACTAGTCAAATGTTAGAGACAAGTCGCCAAACCACTTCCCAAGCTAGAATTCTTTGCATTCATTTTGTATTTGCTTTCTTTTACGTGACCCTCAATCTGTGTTACAAAGCATTATTCAGAATGGGAGATTCGAAGTTCAAACCTGACAATGGTTAGCAACTTTGTATTCATCTTTCCAATGGCGGCCAAAGACCTGACAACTTACAGAAGTTGATTAAATCACTTGTAGCCGCATTCAAAGTGTGTATGAAACACAAGATTTTCAACGTTTTACACCAAATTCATTAAATTCGAAACTCTTCGAACGTGTTCAAGCGATCAAAACAAAACGTATTACACATGCAAATTCAAACTCATTCCGAACATGGAACATGTTTGTTAATCCCGACACTTCTTCGTTCTAAATGTTTCATTGTCCCGTCCACTAAACACCAACTGGCGTTGTTCTCACTATAACAACGACCTCCGTTAGTGTGAATTAGCTCATTATACAGCCTTCCACCAAAGCGTAACATATACCACTTTCTTTCTCTCCTATTCTCTTCAACATTAATGTCACAACCGCCCTCGAGTCCTGCAAAAGATTTCATCCAGTTCTTTCCTCTCAGAACTGTCCTTTTCTGGAATGCCTTCCTCTGCAAACGTCAACAAAAATATTCCAAAGTGATAGCTTCCTGTATCGATCACATTTTTACCGGTCAGAGAGTGGTTATCAGGCCTTAAACCTTGCTTCTCCTTCTGAACTCTGCGCCTCCTCTTCGTTTCACTTACCAGTCAGAAGTTGTTTACCAGACTCATCGACTTAGCCTTCACCCTTTTTATTAGCTAATGAATTCAAACGAAGACTGTGTCATACATAAGAATTCCTGAGTAAAGGAGTCAATCTTAAAATCAGCTTCAATAATTTTCGATTCGTTCTTCCATTTATCATGTTCTGTCAGACATTTATGGTGGAAGCATAGCTCTGCATAAAGAAATCTCATTGCAGGACTTGTGAGGTTGCCGACTGCAGATTTACATTTAATATGAAAAATAGGGAAGTTCTCGTTAGCAAGGGGTTTATGGTTCGATACTACTTTGAGGATCTTTTCATTTTCCCACTCTTGAACTATTGATTACGAATGTGCGTGCACACGCATGTGTATCTCTGCGTGTATATGAATATATAAAAATGTCTATTTGTATATTTTAGTGTTTGTATATTTATAAAGACATATGTGCATGTATGTATGTGTGTACTATTGTGTATAAATGTATGATGTATCTGTGTGTGTGTGTGATGCATCTATGTGTGTGATGTATCTGGCTGTGGGTGTATCTGTGTGCTGTATCTGTGAGTGGGTGTGATGTATTTGTGTGTGATACACACATTCATGGTACAGTAACCATACATATGTATTTATATACGTGTATATATCACATATCTTTTTAGTCTGTCATTGTTAATCACTGCCGTTCGTTTCCTATAACCATGTATTCTTAAGTATTCTTCATCCTCTTCTCCAATTCAAGCATTTCTTCACTCTTATTTTCACCAATACCATATTCGTAACACTTTTCTCAGAATGGGTTTTACAAACAGATGTGCTCCTACTGTGTGGTTCTTAGTCATTTCAGTGTTATTTCTTACTCACAAGCCTCATACAGCATAGATGTTACTGTGTGATAGTTAATCTCCAAATCTTAATCCTTACTTGTTTACTAAACTTTATCCTAAACCGCATATTAATTCCCATCACACAGTCATTTTACCCAATAATCTTACATCTCTTATTCTCGTCCACTTCTGTTATGTAATCCTAAACTCTTTTCTTAAAACCAAAACCTTCTTCCATTCAATAATCCTAAACTCCTTTACATTTTCTTAATCCTTTCTTCTGTTGCTTTCAAAATTTTCGAAAAATATGATTTAAAAAATCGCTCTTGAACAGTTAAAAGTTTGCTTCGTTTTATATTTACAATGAAAACAGTTTTATCATGGCGATCGATATTAATAAGAATGCAGTAACGATAACAACAACAGTGACATCAACAATACTTCATTTAATATGTATGAAAATTCATATCAATTAGTAAAAATTTCTAAACGAATAAACCATGTAGAAATACATCAAATAAAAGGAAGAATTTATTTTTTAAAATCCTTCAAAATATTTCACCGAAATTAAAAGAAACTGCTGAAATCTATTGTTCTCATTATTTTACATTCACTTTTCCACTTATATATATATATATATATATATATATATATATATATATATATATATATATATATATATATATATATATATATATATGTGTGTGTGTGTGTGTGTGATCTATACATGTATATATACATTCACAAATATGTATGTATGTATATTTTGGTGATGTCAGTTATATATGTATGTAGACATGCTTATGTACGTACGTATGTGTGTATGTATGTATGTATGTGTGTGTAACTATCTGTTAATCCTACAGCAGAAATTTGTTTATTCCATCAGGTTATTTAGACTGTCTAATCCTCCCCATTTGTATTTCTTTGTCGATATATTTTGAAATCTTAAGTTATTTAATCAATATTTTAAATTTGATTCAGAATTACTATTTCTACACAAGCTGCAGAACAATGTTAATTATATATTCCTGTTAATACAACACAACCAGAATTCTCTAAATCATTCTTTATGTTGTCATGGAGAGGACATCATACTGAACTGATATGAATGAATTGTTTTACACACATAAATATTGAAGCTTCGTTTGGTCACCAGCTTCATGTTCATAAAAGGGGATTCTGTGACATTCATACTTTTCTGAAGGTCATTAGCATCATGAGTAAAGTGGACATTGGGCATAAAATGTGGCCAGGATAAACGTCAGGCTTTTCGCTACATTCAGAGGAGGTCACTCCGTAGCTAGTACTCCCAAAGACCCTGATTTTTTATGCAACCACATTTCCTAAATAAACTCGAACCTGTAACTGTTCAGACCGGGTGTCAGCCGCAACAGAGACATCATTTTTGAAGACACTGAAAAAGTCAAAGGCACGGCTTCGCTTTCTTTTATTCATTCATTCATAAAATAAAAAAAAAAAGGAAATCAGACTCAGCCGGGAATCGAAACCACATCCTCGTAAAGACGACATCCTCGGAGCGAATCTCTTCGTGGCTGCTCCATGCAATTCATCACTAAGCAGTATAACATTATATGGTTTTCCGGCAAGCTGTATTTATTAGACGCTAAAACGGAGAATAGGGAAAACAGCTGCTATATATTTCCATCATTCTTTTTATCTTTCCCTAAGAATTTATTCTGTGTGTCA
>NC_068981.1:6772887-6777755 GCF_001194135.2 Octopus bimaculoides | reverse complement strand
ATACAGATAGATGGTTCACTCGTGGCACTCCGTCGGTTACGACGACGAGGATTCGAGTTGATCCGATCAACAGAACAGCCTGCTCGTGAAATTAACGTGCAAGTGGCTGAGCACTCCACAGACACGTGTACCCTTAACGTAGTTCTCGGGGAGATTCAGCGTGACACAGAGTGACACATCTGGCCCCTTTGAAATACAGGTGCAACAGAAACAGGAAGTAAGAGTGAGAGAAAGTTGAGGTGAAAGAGTACAGCAGAGTTTCACCACCATCCCCTGCTGGAACCTCGTGGAGCTTTAGGCGTTTTCGCTCAATAAACACTCACAAATCCCGGTCTGGGTATCGAAACCGCGTTCCTACGACCGCGAGTCCGCTGCCCTAACCACTGGGCCATTGCGCCTCCACTGATGGTTCACTACATTTATTAACTCGGTTATCTTCTCTCTAAATAACTTCGCTGATTGGACAATATCACCGATGAAAGATTTGCCTCTCAAACTGAAAGAAATGGTTTTCACTAATTTCTTTTCTATTTGATTTTTATTGCATTCACTCGTTAGTGTTTCATCAATAATTAAATTGTTTTGTGAATATTTCAAATTGGTTTGTTGATTGATTTTATACCATCCAATCATCAATGTATCAATTTGGCTTAGCTAACCGCTAATCTCTTTATCTTAGCCAGGTTTTTTATTGGATTTATTGAATTTAATCTCATCTCATCAGGTAAGGTAAGTAAACATGATTTGCAGAAAATCTCTGTTATTATGTTAGATTATGAAACCTGGATTGGATAAGAACAAATGAAATTTATGGAAGAAGCATCAGGTAAAATATACGCGAGACACTGTGTAACATCCCCATCCGGTGTTTGTGTATCTCTAACGTCATCTGCTCTCTTGTAAGCGTTAGGAGCAAACACCACATTTCCATTCCAGCCTACGGTTTTCGTTCCCATGCTGACCTTGGTAGGCACTAGCACCGTTAATCGCACCAATCTGGAAATGTCTGAAAACTTAACAGAAATTATTCCTTGTCCAATCAATACATTCTATGAAAGAAAACTCCGTACAGAGTCAAACTTCTGAAATTCCAAACTTCTACATCTCTGAAAGTATAAAAGTGGGTTCACTTGGTCTGTTCCCCTCTCAAAGCGAGGACTAATTCTTTTCTACTATAAGCACAAGGACCGAAATTTTGGGGGAGGGGGCCAGTCGATTAGATCGACCCCAGTACTCAACTGGTATTTAATTTATCGACCTCGAAAGGCAAAGTCGAGCTCGGCGGAATTTGAACTCAGAATATAAAGACAGACGAAATACTGCTAAGCATTTCGCCCGGCGTGCTAACGTTTCTGCCATTTCGCCGCCTCACAAAGCGAAGGCTACATTGTCCAATGAATCTACTGCTAAGAAAAACAGTGTGACTCGAGTGAAATTTTATATATATATATATATATATGTGTGTGTGTGTGTGTGTGTGTGTGTGTGTGTGTGTGTGTGTGTGTGTGTGTGTGTGTACGTATGTATATATATAAAATTTCACATATATATATATGTATGTATTTATGTATGTATATATATATATATGTGTGTGTATTTATGTATGTGTATGTATGTGTGTGTGTCTACGCATATATGGGTGTATATATGCGTGTGTGTGAATCTATATGAAGAGCTTTAATCATGCCCTCCTCATTGAGGATGTCTTCACTGAGATCCACAAATCCTAGACAGGAATTGTGGATGTAACGTGTCATGTGGACAGAAGATGAGGGAAAATAATATTTGTTGGTTCCGGTTGAGAAGGTGAATTCGTTTTGAGTATAGACTTCATCTTTTTTGAGGAACAAAAGCTAAAAACCTTTGGTGGAATGAGATTCTGTGTCGTTTGTCTTTAAGTTTGAGAATTTATTCAACCTTAACACTCTGACCTGGTTACAAGGAAGACTCGAAGCTGGTTCTGCTAACCAGAAACTTATCTTTATTATATGATGCCGTGTAGAAGCAAAACTGTAGTAACAGCCCGACAGCAAAACGAAACACTCTCTCCATTTCTTTTTCGTTTTCACAAAGCCAGCATTATTTTACAATGCATTATTCATATCATAAAAAAAACAACCAATGAAAATAATTTTCACTGATCTCATATCTATCTCAGAAGCTACAGTTTCTCTCCACCCCCCACTCTTTTCTCTTCAGTAGGATCTTTCGCTCCAAGCTCACCCCTCCTCACTCACTTATTTTTTATGACATTCCTTTGTGTTCAATATATCAAAGTTTGTATCGAAATGAATGTGTTCTTTTCTTTTTATGATATCCTTGTTGTTTACCTTGTTGTTGTGGTTGTGGTGGTGTTATTAAGTTTTATGGTTTTTTGGGGGTTTTTTTTGGTTTTTGTTTTTCTCGTTGTGTGGAGTTGATACACATATTTAAATTAAACAGCAGCTTTCTGAAGGCAGATAAAGTCATTTTGAATATGATTTTTAAAATAACATCTTTACAAAATTGTGAAATGAGGCAGATTTGAGAAAATGAAATTTAAATAATTCTTTCAAACCTAAAGATGTCGCTGCCAGTCATGAAGGCGAAGCTAGCCACGATTACGGCATAGCGGCGGCGGCGGCGGCGGCGATGATGACGGCGATGATGACGGCGAAAACGACGACGACGATAATGACGATGACGATGATTAGGATGATGATGATGATGAAGATGATGGTGAGGAGGAGGAGGATAATAGTGAGGATGTTGGTAATAATAACGGGAATGATAAAATCAATGGACGTAAAAAGCAAAAGCAGAATGCATGGAATATATATACGTACGCAATATATATATGTGCACGTGCATGTGTATCTATCTGTATATGCATATCTATAGGCTTACGTCTATATGCCATTATTGAGTTTTATTCCAAGATTTCTTGCCGATTGAGAAAGAGCCGGTTTCTAACCTAGATCCAAGGCTCCTTCATTAGAATTTCAACATCAACAACAGGGAATTTCTGTTTGTATGTATGTATGTATGTATGTATGTATGTATGTATGCATGTATGTATGTATGTATGAATGTGTGTATGTATGTATGTTTTCTTTTATGTATGTATTCTCATGCATATAGTTACATATCTAAACATGCTCATATATATTTGAATTATAAACTCTGGAAAGTTTTACAGATATTTTACAGTTCCAGTGATGGATTGGATCTGTTGTCTTCGAATTAGCTTTTTCCTTTTTAGTTTTGAGAAGTCTAATTTCTCAAGATTGGTGTCTAGGCAGTGTGTTATATATCACAGGGCCACAATAATTACAGGTATAAACCTGAACTTGTAATCTGGATAGAATAATTGCAAATTTCTCAATAGTTCACCCTTGGTGTTCTCTCTTTCAGTGATCTTCAGCTTTATGTTAACATCCGCTGGGCAGCTAATTTCCACAACTATCCACAGTTTCTCTTCTCTATTCCAAATCATTATATCAGGTTTGTTGTGCTTACATTTTATTGAGGTTTTCACTGCTACATTCCACCAGTATTCCTTTTTATCATGAGTGGCTATGGCTTCTACCATATTGTGGGTTCCTGTTTCTTATTTCGATAAGGACTACGACTGAATTACGAAATTAGGTGAGGATGTGATAAAAAATAACATGTGATGTGGGTAACCTAGATCTGGTAGAATTTGGAGGAATTTGAACTCAGAACGTAAAGACGTAAGACGTAAAGACGGACGTAAAGACGCCACAACTTTCTCTCACTCTTACTTCCTGTTTCTGTTGTGCCTGTAATTCAAAGGGCCAGCCTTGTCACATTGTGTCACGCTGAATCTTCCCGAGAATTACGTTAAGGGTACACGTGTCTGTGGAGTGCTCAGCCACTTACGCGTTAATTTCCCGAGCAGGCTGTTCCGTTGATCGGATCAACTGGAACCCTCGTCGTCGCAACCGACGGAGTGCCACGATGTATGATGTATGTATGCATGTGTATATGCATGTAGATATACATATGTGTGCATGCGTATTATATATATGTATGCATACGTATGTATAGGCATGCGTCTGTATGTATGTACGTACGTATGTATGTATGTATGTATGCATGCATGCATGTATGTATGTATGTGTGTATGTATGTATGTGTGTATGTATGTATGTATGTATGTATGCGTGTGTGTATGTATGTATGTATGTATATATGTATGTATGCATGCATGTATGTATGTATGTATGTATGTATGCATGCATGCATGTATGTATGTATGTATGTATGTATGTATGTATGTATGTATGTATGTGTGTGTGTATGTATGCATGTATGCGTGTGTATATCACAGCAAAGCGTATCAGCAATTACATTCCCATACTTTCTCGAAAGCCATGCTAGTTAAATGCTGTCCTATATTTCGATATTTTCCTTACATAAATGAGTCGAAAGCGAAAATCTTTAAAATTGAATTTAAAATATAAACCATTCGCCAAACTTCATTTAAAAACTCATTAAAGAAAAACTGTTCCTTCACTAAACACAAACCGTTTAATGATCCAACGAATGGCTTCGTCATTAGACGAAATTTGAAACAGTTTCACTAAAGCGAAGCAAGATAAAGACAGAAGCCTTTACTAGTTTGCTCGACCTGCTAGAAATAGCAATGACATTTATGATCATAGAGGTGCAGGTGTAGCTGCATATCAAGAAACTTGTTTCTCAATCACACGGTTCCGGGTTCAGTCCCACTGTGTGGTATCGTGGGCAACTGTCTTCTACTGTAGCCTCGTGCCGACCAAAGCCTTGTTAGTAGATTTGGTAGACGGAAACTGAAAGAAGCCCGTCGTATATATATGAATATGTTTATTTATATATATATATGT
>NC_068981.1:6770606-6771898 GCF_001194135.2 Octopus bimaculoides | reverse complement strand
TATATATATATATATATATATATATATATATATGCATATGTGGGCACAGGACGTCATGAAACGTGTACAACAAAATATACGAAGTACGAGTACAATGAATATGAACTATTTTTTCGAACAACGAAAGGCAGAAATGGAAAGCAAGACAAACAACACAAAGAACGACCCTTCATCAGTTGTCGGCTCTTTTTCTAATCTCGTATTTCAAGCATTCAACAATATACGCTTTCGATAAAACAGTTGCTCCCGCAAAGCAAATTAAATAAGATTTGGGATTTTGCGGAGGGGCAAAATACGTAACACAAGCAGGACAGTGAAAGCAAGCAGGAAGGGCTGCTAAGTCTAAACGAGGTCGTGGTTGTGGTGGCGAACGCGTAAATCAAGCTTGGACAGGAGACAGACAAGAATACGTCTTCCTTTTTCCATCTACAACGGAGAGAAAGAAACACAAGTTAGAGACGAATGAAAGATGGCCGATGGTCACGTGGGAACCACGTGAGCAAAGGAGGAGGAGTGAAGGATAGAGAGAGCGACAGAGTAATAGGTCATATATATGTGACGTTTTTCTTTCAGTTTCCGTCTACTGAATCCACTCAGAAATCTTTGGTCAGTTCAAGAAAACACTTGCCCAAGCGCCATGCAGTGGGACTGAACGTGGAACCTTGTGGTAGGGAAGCAAGTTTCTTATCATACAACCACACCTGTGCCTATAGGCTACCCTAACCCTAACCCTAATCCTACTCACACATACGCTGACAAATACCTATCACAAACACGCACACAGACACACATAAACACACAAATACACATACAGGCTCACATACACACATATACACAGAGCCACACAGACACAAACACATACACTCATACAGACAGCCTCACGCACCCACACATATTCACAAATCTTGCCGGAATCAACGCACATAAACACTTACACACAAAGCTTCTTACACTCACACACACACACACACACACAACTCTCTCTTTCTCTCTCTCTCCCGCACACACATACACACTGACTCGTAATATACATACACACGCACACACAGGTACTCCCTCATACACACATAGCTACTCTCTCTCATACAAACACTCTCACACACTCCTTCTCACTCTCACACACACGCACACTCTTTCGCTCTCTCTCACACGCACACACATACACGCTGACTCGTGATATACATACACACGCACACACAGTCACTCTCTCATACACACACTAACACACAACCCTTCTCACACACACACTCTTTCTCTCTCTCACACACACGCACACACATACACACCGACTC
>NC_068981.1:6769172-6769822 GCF_001194135.2 Octopus bimaculoides | reverse complement strand
ACGGATGGGGTGGGGAATAGACGGGGCCAAGGTCAAAGTAAGATTAGATTAGATAACGACGCTGGATCAAGGAAAAAGAAGGAGGGGGAGATGATCAAAGAGAGAGAGGGGGAGGGAGAGACAGGCATACAGATAGAAAGAGACAGAGTGAGATAGGCGTGTGTGTGTGTGTGTGTGTGTGTGTGTGTGTGTGTATGTATAGGCGTAGGAGTGACAGTGTGGTAAGTAGCTTGCTTACCAACCACATGGTTACGGCTACAGTCTCACTGCGTGGCACCTTGGGCAAGTGTCGTCTGCTATAGCCTCGGCCCGACCAAAGCCTTGTGAGTGGATTTGGTAGACAGAAACTGAAAGAAGCCCGTCGTATATATGTATTTATATGTATGCGGGCGTATGTTTGTGTGTTTGTTTCCCCAACATCGCTTGACAACCAATGGTGGTGTGTTTATGTCCCCGTAACTTAGCGATTCAGCAAAAGTGTCCGATAGAATAAGTACTAGGCTTACAAAGAATAAGTCCTGGGGTCGATTTGTTCAACTAAAGGCGGTGCTCCAGCATGACCGCAGTCAAATGACTAAAACGAATAATAGAATATATATATATTCGCATGGATGATGGTACGCTTGCATTAAATGAGGATGCAAAGAAAG
>NC_068981.1:6768665-6769072 GCF_001194135.2 Octopus bimaculoides | reverse complement strand
GGGGGGGGAATTAAATATGGAGTTAAAGATAGAATAGGGGAGGGTAAGGGAGTGATTCAGAGAAGAGAGACGTGTGTATGTGTGTGGTTAAATAGGTGTGTGTTTGTGTGGAGTGGCTTTACGGTGCTTGTGTGTGTGGGTATATGTACGCTTGCATGTGTATATGTTTGTGTGTGTGTGTGTGTGTGTGTATATGTGTGTGCACATGTATCTGTGTGCGTATGTATGTGTTTGGCGTATAGATCTGTGTGCGTATGTATGTGTTTGGCTATATGTATGTGTGTATGTGTGACCTAATTAGAAATATCTTCAAACCTTTCAATCTATTTCATATCTGCCGAGCAACATTTGGAAATCTGGTTATCAATGCGCGCGCGCATGTCTGTGTGTGTGTCTACGTATACGTT
>NC_068981.1:6768109-6768591 GCF_001194135.2 Octopus bimaculoides | reverse complement strand
GGGGGTGTTTGTATGTGTGTTTGTGTATGAGTGTGTGTATGTGTGTGTTTTTTATATGTGTGTGTATGTGTCTATATATGTGTGTGTGTAGGTGTGTTTGTATGTGTGTGTAGGTGTGTTTGTATATGTGTGTGTGTATGTATGTATGTTTGAATATGTGTGTGTATTTGAATATGTGTGTATGTATGTGTGTTTGTATATGTGTGTGTGTATGTGTGTTTGCATAAATATAGTTGAGTGTTTGTGCGTAGTGTTGAGAGTGCGTGTGTGGATGTGTTAGCGTGTGAGCTTGTGAGTGTATATATTTTTGTAATGACTGGGCATGTGTGCGTTTGAGTGTCCGATGATGAATAGGAAAATGCGCATGGGTGGGAAATGTAATTGGTGGCGAGGAATTCGATGGCATGCACTGCTCTTTCACTCAATAATAATAATATTATTCTGCTTAATACCACAACAGAATATATATATATATATATATA
>NC_068981.1:6765907-6767094 GCF_001194135.2 Octopus bimaculoides | reverse complement strand
ATATATATATATATAAGCATAAACATCTATGTGTGTATATGCGCCTGTTTGTATGTGTGCGTAGGTCTGCTACAGGTAATTCTAAACAAGTGTAGACACCAATAATACAAGATACTTGAATAACGACAGAATGAACATAATTATTTCTTGCACATATGTGTTAGTTATGTACAATGAAATGTTATTATAAAAATATTTACAGTTGATGGATGGCATCGGATAGCAGAAGCCATCTGACAAACTTCGGAGCCAATGGAAACGTTTGAAAGAGTAACTCTGCGAAAATTCTTTGAAATGCTCAGTTTGTATGCTGCCGTATGAAATGATAAATTGCTTGCTATTGCTCCATCTCTGGCACTGTCTCTGAAGTGACATCAATACATTGATGTTAACACTCAACAACGGTGGAGGAGAAGCTCGCTATGGTCGTTCGATTAGTCTTCTATTGATCAATATAGCAATCACCGCAATCATTGTAGGCATTCCAACTGATATCCTAATATTCTATAGAGGAGGCTCGGTTCGATGGAGATTTCTCTCAATGCAAACCACATTAGTAAGGCGGATACTAACTTCAGAGGAGACAGAGGTTTCGACTAGGGCACCAATGATGATGATGATGATGATGATGACGATAACGATGTTAGGGGTGATGGTAATAATGATGATGGTGATGATGAGGATAACGATGAGTATGACGTCAGCGGCAATCACGGTTCTGTGGACTTTTACGAACCAACGTAAATATGTATTATGCGCGCGCGCGTGTGTGTGTGCGCGCGCGTAATGCAAGGAGAGTTCAAAGTGACTTCAAGGATTCACCGGCTGATTTATCCAGCAATGTGTGAAGTGCTTCTTGAGCAAAACTTCGAAGTTACAGTCAACAACTCATTTAAAGTTAATATTTCACTATCTGACTCTAAATCAAGTATTGAGTCGTTTCGTCAATACATTTTTGCTGGTTTTAACTTTAACTAAATTTACATCAGTATATACTCACACGAAAGCGTGTACACACATCTAGGCATACATACATATATATATGTGTGTGTGTAAGAATTTCGGAAAATATTTCTATGCTCGTATATATGTATATGTATGTGTGTATATATGAATATATGCATATATACATATACACACACACACACACACACACACACACACACACACACACACACACACACACA
>NC_068981.1:6759834-6765807 GCF_001194135.2 Octopus bimaculoides | reverse complement strand
ATATATATATATATATATATATATATATATATATATATATACATATATGTATATATGACACACACACACACACATATATATATACATATACGTATATGTATATATATGACACACACACAAACATATATATATATATATGTATGTACACACTTTCACACACACACACATATTTATATATTCACAGCGATCCATTTGAAATCCTTCCATTCCGTCATTTCTGACAAGCACCAAAATCTATTGAAAGATCTTTCATCTTGAAAAACTTTGTTACGCCAAACATCCTCGCTTTTAATTTCGGAACCTTGATATACCCAACTTTCTCATCAAACCACCGAAAACCTATTCAGTTTTGCCTTCATAAACATTTTTCATTAAATCTAACTTAATTTTCAGCGGCAGGCAGGCGAAAACTACTTTCTTTCGATTAGCTGTAGAACTCTCTTGTCTTGTATGTTTGTGTTTGATGCCAACCACATCAGATGCAACCGTTTTCATTAACAGCGATGGTTCTGCCCTCTGCATTTACATATAAAATACCCACAATTCATCTCAACCGCTTCTTGCATGTTCACTGATATAATTATTCGATTCGATTCTATTGATAGTTTCTACATTGGCGTTACTGGGTTCCTCTATATAATAGACTACCGTAGTCGAATGAATTGATGAGAAAGTATAATGAAGCACACACTTATAACAGCGCTGCCAAACTCAATACCGAATCAGGGCTTCGTGCTGGCAAGCTTTTATGTCTCTCGCCATCTCTGACGGGCTGACGGTTGCCATATTATTTAATATAAGCTCATACGGGGTCTATCAACTATCCTTGATTTATTTTCTAAATCTGTTCAAGGTTTGAGAAATCATCTTTGTTCTTATAACAATTACCGCTGTGTTATGTAACCTCTGCTCTCATATGTATCCTATCATTGCCAAAAATATTAATCGCCCCTCTTCTATCATAAATTATTTTGGTTTTAAACGATAGCTACGTATCTCACTCGGTTTGGTAATGCTTTCTCCTCCAAACTCAATATATCCAGCATTTTATTAAAAAAAACTATTGTGTGGTAAGAAATTTACTTCCCAATCACATTGTTCCGGGTTCAGTCCCATTGCAAGGCACCATGGGCGAGTGTCTTCGACTATAGTCTCGAACCGATTAAAGCCACATCAGTGGATCTGGTAGACGGAAACTGAAAGAAACCTGTGGTATACACACACACACATACACACTCACACACATACACACATGCATTCACACACACACGCACATATACACACACGCACACACACACACACTCACACACACACACACATATATATATATATATATACATACATACATATATACATACATACATATATACATACATACATATATACATACATACTTAGGTGTGTCCGTTCTTGTGTCTGTGTTTTTCCTCATCACCGCTTGAAAACCAGGCTTAAAAAAGTGCGATTAAAATCCTTCAAACTGGTGCTTCAGCATGGCCACAGTCTAATGACTGAAACAAGTGAAAGATAAAGAAAAAAGATAGATTTTCAAGCTTAAAATCTAAAATCTTCTCACAGCCCTTCAACTGTAAAATTTTAAAATATCGCAAATTTCTTACGCCAAATTTTAACACCAACTGCTGAGACCGAACCTTCGTTCTCTGGATTCTTCTACCCCACTTCCTCTTTTTCATCATCATTATCACCACCACCATCATCATCATCAGTCAAAATAACAACAGCGACAGCAGCAGCCCTAAAATTACTCTCAACTTAATCATTAAAGTAAGTGTTGCAGATTTCTCAATGCACGAAATCCTTCTTTTACGCAAATCTTAGAATGAAATATTTAACAATACACGCAAGGCAAACTGTTCTTCTGAAATCAGCAACCGTTATTCACTTTCTATGTTTGTTCTTTGCGATTTGAACCAAGTTTATTTGCTTTTTTAAGGAAACAGAAAAACAGATTCATTTCAGAAGCATTTCTCATGTACAAATCTACTTTTCATCTTTATTCGTAATTCTGTGATGTATTGGGGGATATGGCACAGTGGTTAAGAGCGCGGGTTACTAACCCCAAGATTCTGAGTTCGATTCCAGGCACTGACTTCAATAATAATAATAATAATAATAACATCGAAAAATACCTTAGGAATGAGAACCCAGGGTTGAAATTTCCCCAAGACACCTGATGAAGGCTGGAGGGTATATCAGTCGAAACGCTGTGTCAACAACAAACAAGATGAGAACAAATATCCGTCAAATGTAAATAATGTACATAATTGCTCATCTCTTAAATATCGAACTGTATGTTTACTGAAGTCAGGAACCATCAGGGAAATACACTTTGGTACGTTATTTTGTCATCTACCCAGAATGCTTTCTCCTCCTTCCGGTTCTTCTATTTCAGAAATTTTGTTTTTTAATAATTTTGGTGATTATACAATATTCTTATATCTCCCTCTTTATTCCAATTAAGAAATTTGGCAAGGCGTAACATCTGTTCAGCCACGCTTCCAGGGATACGGCGAAATCATGGGACAGCTGCATGGCAGATTGTGAAGAGGCAGCGGAAGAAGTCAACTTACATTGATGCTGAGCGGAGGAATTCTAGAAGATTAAAGTCATGTTTTGTTTCCTATTTGACCATTCGTTAAAGATTCTTTCGTTCTGTGTTGTATGGTCCACTTTATTACATTGCCAACTAAATAAAAGATGGAAAGCCTGTCAAAGCTGCTTCGCCGGACCGCTGATTCCAACTAGATCACGAGATGTTGTTTCTAGAAGAGAGCAAACGAATTATTTACCGATGCGTGCTGATCTATAAATAAAAGTTCATGGGGCGCACGTGAGAACACGAACTCGCATCGGCTGAAGAAAAATAACAGAGATTAGACATTCACGTTCGAATCTGGCAGAGCGTATGTAGAACGAATAGATGCGATATTGTTCCAAATTAAGTGAACTTGAAATCTATACAACAGTCTCTAAATATAGCCACAGCATCTACACACTACCGAATTATCGACAATACAAACGAGAACTAAATGGGGACTAAAGAAGATGATATCGAAAGATCCAGAATAATTATGGTTTATGACTTTCTGTATCGAGATTGACAAATTCTTGTAAAAACATTGCTTTACAAAAAGGAAAACAAAAACTACAGATTTGGTAAAAGATGCTCAGAATCTACGAGATCTACGTGACAAAAAGCCATAAAACTACACGAAGACACCCAATAAATACTCTTCGAAAATTGAATTATATAAACGACAGGTGATAATTTAAGATACTACTTCATAATTTAAACAGCAAAGTATATAATCTAATGTTCTATAGACATAGAAGAGCACATTAATGTAAACACTCGCAATTATATCGAAATGCAGGGACATTAAATCTTCGACAAGAAGAAAAAAAAATTAAGAGACCAGGAATAAAAACAGAATAACAGTGATAAGAAGTCTGGTGCGGCTTGGAGAGAGAGAAGGTAATCAAGAGAGAGAAGGTAATCAAGAGAGAGAAGGTAATCAAGAGAATCAGATTGGTATAACTTAATAAAAACACAAAAAATAAATCTTTGCCGAAGGACTGAAGTTGTTAATCGTTCGGGGGAATAACGAAGAATGTGAAAGAGATTGATATCGAAATAACGCGTTCCAAAATTGTTGCGCTTTCCTTTATTTATTACTTACGAATGTAAAAGGACACAAACGAGAAGCCATAAACATCAGAACGTCACATCTTCCATGTAGGATATATGTGTGAAGTGTGTGTGTGTGTGGGGTGTGTGATCATTTTGAAAAGTAGTTGTGATTTATAGGCCTGCACAGGTTCTAAGGGATGAACAGTTTCCTAGGTACTTCTGTATAAAGTGATACTGTTTAGAAGCTAATGAAGTTGATGGTGAGTCTATCAGATATAGGTGTATGAAGGCAATCAAATAATATTTACGCATGCGAGTTTCCTTCTATTTTTAATTATTTGAAGTCTCCCTCTGCGGAAGGAGCTTGTTTTTAGCATAGGTACAAAGCTCCATCATTGGGGAAAAGTCACATGTTAAACTTGAGAAAAGTCTTGCATAATTTTACTGTTCCACTTAAAGATTGCATTTTGAAGGTGCATGATTTGCAGGTGGTTGATTTTTTTCTTCTGGAAACCCTAACTTATCCAGATTCTTTTATTCTTTTGTAAGTTTTGAGCACAAAGGCTGTGGCCATGATGGAGCACCGCCAATAAAACCACCTTTTCAATAGCCATTCGTATGCAATTGGCCTTTGGTGAAGGGGGATTTCGACACTACTGCCTTTTGGGAGTTTCTTGCCGTGACAAGGGATCATCTGGGGCCTTGAACAGCGGGAGATCAAGTTGTTTCTTGAAGACATCTACCTCTACTCCATGAAAATCTCTTAGAAAGTTTGGCAAGGCGTTAAATAGCTGTGGCCCCTTGAATCCGAAGCTGCTGCAGTACATGGTCCGCACTCGGCAGAGATAGGACCATTGACAGTCTGACAGCGTTTATTCACAAAACCAATTGCATAGTATAAATGTTTAACACTATAGGGCTTTCCTATAAGTAGGTTATCTCCCTTGGCTAGGTGGCGCTCCATGTAGACAATTAAACTTCCGCAGACTATCCACGCTATTGTTATTGTTTTACGTCTCATCATGGTACTTATCGAAGTACTTACTGTGCCTGAGTTAAAGAAATATTTAAGATTATATGGACAGTATGTTACTGGAAGAAAGGCAGACTTGACTGAAAGGTTGAAAGGTATAAAAATTCTGTCGATGAAGAATGTCAACAAAGTAAATTCATCGGACGATAAGTCTGAAGTATCGGACGATACTTCAGACAGGAATAAGCAGAAACTTATATCTCCTCTCGGTGAAGTATTGCCTGATCCCAATCTGCTTTCAGCATAGCTTTCAGCAACCATTCACTGATTTGGCCATGAGCATGATGAGGTGTAGAAGAGGTAGGGACAGTCACACTATAAAGTCTAATAATTAGAGGAATATTAGATTCAATGCTGTAAATTTATTATTTAATCAAACACACACACACACACACACACACACACACACACACACACACATATATATATATATATATACAAAAATAAGATGCCGAATCGGCATCTATTCCTAGCATATAGGAGTCCACTTTTGCTGGTTATTCCTCTTATGTTTGTATGTAATATAATTTTAATCTTCGGATTTTTTAATATACTAGACCACTGGTTCTAATTGATTAATATCAATTTCTACCCTTACTAATAAATATATATATATATATACACATATATATATATAAACATATCATAGCTAGGCTTACTCGAAATTCCCACATTCATTCAGAACATTAACAACAATTTCAATGTATTTATTATTTGAATGCAAAATTCTTTATTAAAAATACCTGTACATCAACACAACAATTATTAGATTAAATATTCGTGTTTAGCCCAACGTACACCACTCGAATTTGTTTCCCTCTTGAATTTTAACATGTTCTAATCTGTCTGTTTGTCTGTTTATTTGGAAACATTAATGAATAATAATTATAGAATTATTTTGTTGTTAATTTAAAGTAAAGATATTCAGTGAAATTATAATTCGCATGGGAGTTAATATAATACTAAAAGTCGGCTGAGAAGAGCGTAACAACTTTATATAAACTTGTGTTAATCTCTGTTTTTCTTCCTCCGCCTATATATATATATATATATATATGTATGTGTGTATGTGTTTGTATGTCTGTGTTTGTCCCCCCAACATCGCTTGACAGCCGATGCTGGTTTGTTTATGTCCCTGTAACCTAGCGGTTCGGCAAAAGAGACCGAAAGAATAAGTACTAGGCTTCCAAAGAATAAGTCCTGGGGTCGATTTGCTCGACTAAAGGCGGTGCTCCAGCATGGCCACAGTCAAAAGACTGAAACAAGTAAAAGAGTAAAAGAGTATATA
>NC_068981.1:6757545-6759027 GCF_001194135.2 Octopus bimaculoides | reverse complement strand
ATATATATATATATATACATATATATATATATTGTTAGAGTGGGGAAAAAAGTGATACATACTCCATGTATAGATAGATAGATAGATAGATAGATAGATATACGTACATATATATACTTACATACATATGTTTGTGCGAGCGCGCGAGCGCGCGCGTGTGTGTGTAGATTTACCAAATATATATCGCTGCCATTAATATAGACATCTGAAACTATTGCTAACGGTTCTACATGGACGTACGTCCTACCAGATTTACTAACCAAATTTTCTATTAATCAATATCTGACGAATTAAAAGCAGAAAAAAAAGAAAAAATAACTCATTGGCCAATGAGATTCTGGAAGTAGTAGAGATAAACAAGAATATCAATATAAATAAATAAATAAATAAATAGGAGGGAATGCTTACAACTAGAACGTTCTTTTATCGTTGATTTGCTCGACCAGGCCTGACCTGGTGTTAAACAACAACAATAAAAATCATGAACTATGGCTATTTTTTGAAAATCATACAGATGATTATGCGTGAGTATCATCTCGTGTGTGTGTGTGTGTGTGTGTGTGTGTGTGTGTGTGTGCCATATTATATTATTTATCTACCAACAGAATCAAGCGATCATTACTTAACATGATTTATTGTGCTGTAGGATAATATAATTTTATTTTTCTGCATTGGAAACTTTTTCATTTTCTACCATTAAAAAATAACAACTAAATCGTAAAATAACATCGGAAGCCAAATGATATATTGTGGTGTGGAAATGTTCGTTTGTCTTTTCACTTCTTGTTACGATTATTTTTATTATTTCTCCCCAAAATTGCAGCCATTGTGGCAAAATTTGAAACCATTATTATTATTATTATTATTATAAACAAATATATACCAATCAGCTTTAGTAAATGATATATGTGTATGTACACACACACATATATATCGATGTATTTGTGTGTGTGTGTGTGTGTGTGTGTGTGTGTGTGTGTGTGTGTGTGTGTGTGTGTGTGTAGCCTCAGTCACTTTAGTGATGTAAATTACTTTCGGATGTAAATTGCGAATGGCAACCTTAATAATTCATTTGTGTATATATATATGTATATATGTTTATGTGTATATACATATATATACTCTTTACTCTCTACTCTTTTACTTGTTTCAGTCATTTGACTGCGGCCATGCTGGAGCACCGCCTTTAGTCGAGCAAATCGACCCCAGGACTTATTCTTTGTAAGCGTGTAGTACTTATTCTGTCGGTCTCTCTTGTCGAACCGCTAAGGTACGGTGACGTAAACACACCACCATCAGTTGTCAAGCGATGTTGGGAGACAAACACAGACCCACAAACACACACACACACACACACATATATATATATATATACACATACGTATATACGACGGGCTTCTTTCAGTTTCCGTCTACCAAATCCACTCACAAGGCTTTAGTCGGCCCTAGGCTATAGTAGAAAACACTTGCTCAAGGTGCCAC
>NC_068981.1:6756416-6757311 GCF_001194135.2 Octopus bimaculoides | reverse complement strand
ATATATATATATATATATATATACATACATGCACACATATACACACATCCAGAGATAGATTAACAAATCGGTAGATAGATCAATAGATGCATACATAGACAGACAGACAGACAGACAGACAGACAGACAGACAGACAGACAGACAGACAGATATATAGATAGATAGATAGATAGATAGATAGATAGATAGATAGATAGATAGATAGATAGATAGATAGATAGATAGAATTTAATTATTACACAATGAACAAGATAAGTTCACAGAGTAAACGGATGAAATAAACAGTCGCTAAGCCGACAGACATTCGAAGCTGGATGAGAGATGAAGCTGAACATGGAATCTATTATATTTAGAGATGAGAAAAAAAATAATAATTTGTGTGTTGAATGGAGGTGCGAAGTTGTATTGGAACTCTTAATGCCAAAGATCAACAAGTAAGAATGCATATGAATAGATGCAACCACGAACGGATATCAACATCAGGAGGCATGGAATGGGAAACATTACGACAAAAAAAGGAATATTTGCACTGGCATATATATATATATATATATATATATATATGTATGTGTGTGTGTGTGTGTGTGTGTGTGTGTGTGTGTGTGTGTGTGTGTGTGTGTGTGTGTCTATGTGCATGCATATATATATAAGTGTGTGTGTGTGTGTGTGAATATATGTATATATTATATATATTCATAAGTGAAGTATACACGAATATGTGTGTGTGTATATATTCACACTCACATGCACAGACACATATATGTATATTTGCATGTATATATACATGTATGTATGCAAAAATATACTTATATATATAATTAAATCTATTCATATGTATATATAAATGTATATTTACGTAAGTACGCACATACACACATATACATAAACACTTAT
>NC_068981.1:6754285-6756247 GCF_001194135.2 Octopus bimaculoides | reverse complement strand
CTACCTACCTACCTACCTACCTACCTACCTACCTGCCTGCCTATCTACCTGTATGCCTACCTACATAAATACATACATTTATTCACCCACAGACACACATACACACACACAAACACACACACACATACACACACGCATTTGTATGTGATTAATTGCTCCATACCTTCTGTTAAGTTGAAACAGATACTTCAAGAGATGTTGGTTCCACTTTATTTAACTGCTCAAACCACACCTCTGATAGAATGTTCTATTTTTAAGCGAAACATCTCTATCCATTCTTGTGCAAAGGTATTGTCTTGTGAAAATATATTCGCTTTCATGCTGGTTTGTCTGGAATTTCATAAAGACTTTTTTTCCTACAAAATTTGAATGTTTTTGGATCTTTGTAAAATGCTTGTTCTCTTTAGAATTAATGTTGAATAGAACTAAATCCATTTGTTGCGAAGCTGTCTATAAGGAATCAAGCTTGATCGATGTGAGTGGAGTTCGACTCCGTGTAATCTATTTATCTACATATCGATCGTATAGATGCGCATGCCCACAAATATCTCTTTCTCTAATATGTTTGTACACACACAAACAGCCACGCACAAATGTAATACTTCTTCTTTAATATTGCATGCATAAAGGTTGATATATACACATACACACACATATTGAATTAAATGATATGAAATGTGTGTGTGTGTGGGAGGGGGGGTGTATGAGACAAAAACGATATGAACCAAGAAACAAAATTCAACTTTATAAGAACTGAAAATTCAATGAAGGACAATTTAGAAACACGGAAACACAAGATGCACAAGGATCACCGTCAACAAACACATTACGTGTGTACATCTTCAGCTACCGAATAGATCTCATTACGGTTTCGACACCTGGAAAGTACCATTCAATCTGGCAGTGCCTGGAAATCAACAGACAAGTAGCAGGAGATGAACATTAGCGAACTATCTCTGCATTTGCTTAATATTACAGAACACAAATATAAACATCAAACCATAAAGATAGATTATCCCCTGTTTATAGCTGGAAAGCACAGAAACCATAAAATATATAAAACATAGAAATATCACCAAAAGGGACATTGATAAAGCAAGAATTGTAGAACTTAAAACCATGGAACATTAAAATGACCAAACGAAAGAAACATATTGAATGGAATTTAGTGAACACAATCGAGATCATACGTTTCAAGTAGATTGTAAATTTAGAGATTAAAGAAGATAAAGTAATGGACATTGGCACCTGACAATCCATAATAAATATTTAATACGCTTTTCACATAATTGAAAACTAACATATTTTAACTCTGATGCTTCACCAATGTAGACCAATGTCTATGAGATATAAACATTAGTTGCAGACGACATGTTTCAGCTAATAGTTCCATCTAAAAAGAAATAAATATTATAAAATTGACCAAAAGATCCAAAATCGTAATGAAAGTACTCACTAATAAAATACAAACATGTAGGCAAAATTATTATAAAATGAGTTCAAAATAATCCAATGGAATAAATTATATCTTAAGCTATCAGGAATCAATCATCACCCACGACATGCAAATAAATCAATGTAAATATATAATTAAATTTTTATTATAGAACATATATTTAAACATTTCCACATAAGAAAAAAACACAAGAGAGAAAATACCAAAAGAAGATACAAATTTTATATTTTTAAAATTTTTGGATGCTGCTGTCTTATGAAGTTTCCCTATATTGTCGTTAAAAGCACGAAATAGGGAGTAACAAACAGTTGTCTTGTTCTGGTATTTTGTCCTGTACCTTTCTCTCATATGTTTACGTATTTTTCACTTGTTGGTGATGTCCTGTACACAATGTGTATTTTTTAAATATTTTATGGTGCTCCAGCATGGTCTCAGTCAAATGAATGAAACGAATAAAAGAATAAAAGAGTATATATATATATATATATATATATATATATATATAT
>NC_068981.1:6752506-6753763 GCF_001194135.2 Octopus bimaculoides | reverse complement strand
ATATATATATATATATATATATATATATATATATATATATACATATCTGTATGTACGTGCACACAACACACACGCGCTCATACACACACATACACACACACACACAGATATGGTTGCCTTTGCAGTTTGAATTTTATTATGCTGAGCATGTGGTTGATTCTCTTTTCATTCGGTGTGTTTATGTGTGTGTGTGAGTGTGTGTGAGAGAGAGAAAGAGAGACTGAGTGTGAGAAACTTTTTCATTGTTACATAATGGCCCCACCTCCATCACCTGTCAGAACCACTACTAACATAGACATAAATATTATTATCAAGCAACAATATTAAACGAATTCATCATTTTTCTGCAGAGTCACCTGCCACAAGAAAACAACCGATTAGAAATGCTTTCGAAACCAGGAAAAATTTAATTTGTTGATTTATATTTCATTTTTGTACAAAAAAAGATGCTTTTGAATTTATTAAGAAAAAATAAATAAATTCATTATATTTAATACAATACAAGTAAAAAAATTATCATTTTGCGTTATTTGAGCGATTTAATGAAAATTTTATTTAATATATTTAAATATATTTAAATGTCATTTTTTAAAAAAGATATTTGATTTAAAAAACAATTTTTTACACTCAGGTTTAATGGAAGAGGAAAGGAAAACGAAATTATATATCAATGCATATATATGTGTATATACATACATTATATATACGCATATATATATATATACATCTATACATGACTACATATATACATGTAGATAGATAGATAGATAGATAGATAGATAGATAGAGAGATAGAGAGATAGAGAGATAGACAGACAGATAGATAGATAGATAGATAGATAGATAGATAGATAGATAGATAGATGTGCATACACACAGATCGGTAATCTTTAATTTTACTTCGCAATACACGCATTCGAGAAATGAAATATGTAGATTTTTTTGGTGTAAAAACTGTAGAAGCTTGTATGAAATGTAGATTAATTTTTAGATTAATGGTTAAATAGAAGATGTATAGCTGACTGAGTTTGATAGATGGCTGAACGAATAAGGGGTAGATTGCTGGGTTGATGGATGTATGGATGGATTGAGAGAAATGGGCAGCTGAATTGATATATTGATGAAAAACAGGCAGATTGTGATGGATGGAAAGATGATTCTATCGTCAGACACACTGTTAGGTTGAGAGGGAGAGCTGAATGAGGCGAACTTAGAGAGGTATGCAAATATATATATATATATATATATATATATATA
>NC_068981.1:6746142-6751870 GCF_001194135.2 Octopus bimaculoides | reverse complement strand
ATATATATATATATATATATATATATATATATATATATACATATGTATGTACATGTATGTATATGACTTACACTTTACACAACATAAAATGAAGCTTGACTATGGGGTAACTTTACCCCCAAACCCATACCTGCCCCCCTAGGAAGATGCAGGTGAGAACGCATAAAGGGGCACAAAATGTGACAATAGAAGGCTGTCCAGAAATAACGTTCTGGATGCTGTCTGACTCTTTTAGAGTGTAAGTTATTCAGGGCTCTAGCAGAGGGACTACTTTTCAAAGACCTTTTGCTGTTCAGCCATGTGTGTGTGTGTGTGTGTGTGTGTGTGTGTGTGTATGTGTATCCCTACACACATACACACGTATGTATATGTATTTGTCTCTTCTTGCCCGAAGACCTGGGTCTTGTTTTTCATCATTTCTTCGAAAGTGGAGGTGATGGGGCTAAATAACACCAGTGACATGTGCTGCTCAATGATGGTAGTGTGTGTTGAGGGAGAACAAGTTGTTGTTTCTATCAGACCCGACGAGCGCATAGAAGCTGCTCTTAATTTTGACGCTCTAGGTTTCCATAATCGGTTTCTATGCCAACAGTAACACATATTTTTGAATGTCCCGAAAATTCGCAGTAAGAAGTTTTGCCCTATAAGAAACTTCACCAAATGACAAACTCTTCTATGGTCAATGATAAGCATATTATGTCAGCCTTTTCTAAGATAAAAAAAAAGAATGATAAAATGTTTTATAAAAACATTAAATAAGTCTTTATTCAATGTCAAACATTAAAAATAAACGTGATGAAGTTATTTAAAACGAAATTTCTTGCGGCAAATTTCCTTCGGCAAAAAATGTTTATGGTGAAATTTCCTATAATCATGTTTTTCTTCCAATTAAAGTGACAAAATCAAGTTCTAAAAATTCCAATGCAATACAATTTTGTTGTGTCTCACAGCCAGCTCCAGAACCAAACGCCGGCATTTGATAATGGTACACCATATCGTCTTTCTTTATTTTCTGATCTGAGAACGAAATAATAGGCATCAATAATGGATATTTTAAACACCTGTTTCCTATAGTTGTATTGTAATGAATGTATGTTACATTTGTGATATGATATGACTCTGTTTACTGTTGTCATTCATGTATTCAAGGTTTGTGTTGTTAGTTTTTTTCTTTTTTGTGTTGCTCCACGTTTTTCGTTGTTTGAAAAGAATGGAAAATATATTGCTTTGAAGTAAATTGAAGAGAATTCAACTTGCTGCTCGATATTTCATTGCTGACAAACAGACATTCTTTGTATTCCATTAACAGTTACTGCACCCCCACCCCCCACACAAACACGCACATACCTACACATACAAAAACATACACACAAACACACACTCACGCAGGCATGAACTCACACACTACAATTTTCGTAGGAGTTTGTATGAATGCTGGATATTAAAAACAAAATGGTTAGTGCATTCGGATATTATTCTGTTAGTTTCAGAATGAAATAAGCTTTCACACCGAGTTATTTATCAAGACACACCATGTTATATATCTTGAAGTGTGTATGTGGGGGTGGGGGTCGCCAATGCAGAGTTGCGAATGAACAAATATTTAGAGCTGTTGAGATATGTTTGTTACATATTGGACTTGAACAAAGGCTGGATCCACTATTCTTTGCTTTTGAAAATATTTCTCGCTACAAACAACAGGTGGTGAAGAAAAAAATGTCAAGAATTTCAACAGCGGTTGCCTGAAGCAAATAAGGATTCTTGATGGCAAACTGGATAAATATTTTTCCCCCAAGTAATATAGACTCATATGACTAGTTCCCCGGCCTCTGTAGAGCATAAATTCCCCTATAGATGGGATGCAGTTACGTTGCAGGATTACTCATTTTTGTCAGCTGAGCAGCGTGAAATGGAGTGTTTTTTCTCAAGAAAACAACAGCCGATCCAGGAATCGAAACCATAATCTTATGATCATAAATCCAGCGCGCTAACCACTGAACCACGCGCCTCCACATGGCAAAGTAGTCGTGAATATGGCCTTTGTACAGGTCAAGTATGTCCCACACATATTTGAGCTGATCTCAATGTCATGTTGTACAAACATACATGCATACACACGCACACAAAACTCTCTCTCTCTCTCTCTCTCTCTCTCTCTCTCTCACACACACACACACACACACACATGGAACTCTTGCCTTGTCTTGTCTATTCGCACCCTTATTGCTGACTGTTGGAGGCCATAGACATATAGAGTATTTCGCTCGCCCTCAATTTCTGTCTCTGACCATGCTTGTGCATTCGGTCAGAAGTTTTCCAATCTATTCTTTGATGTCGTCAAGTCAGTGTCTTTTCGGTTGCCTCCCTTTCTTTTGTCCCATGGACTCTGCGCTCTAGGATATTGTTACTGATTACCATTTATAAATCTCATCACGAGAGATATTCAGCAACAGTACTTATTCTGTGCTGAAGGGAAATAACCCGGAAATTGCGATACACAGATATTGTTTTGAGCTGAGTGGGGGTGCTAGATTCCCTTGTTCGAAAATATAAGGACACAGATCGTGTCGTATTCCAGCTGGAGATGATGTCTCCTGAGGCTAAATTACAGCAACATTCGTCCTAAACCAGGACTGCCATGTTATGTTGGCAAACAATATTTACTCCATCGTTACTGATGTTCTGGGCCTTGTTGATGCACCAAAATACTACAACGTTTTCTTTCCTGACACTTGTCAAAAAATTCCCAGCGCAATGGGTGCAGGTGGGGTAAGAAGCTTGTTTCCCAACCATATGGTTCCGGGTTCAGTCTCACTGCTCAGCATCTTGGGTAAGTGTCTTCCACTATAGCCCCTAGCCGACAAAAGCCTTGTGTATGCATTTGATAGACTGAACTGAAAGTAGCCTGTCGCATGTATGTATGTATGTATGTATGCATATGTGTATATAAGTATGTATATATGTGTGTAAATCTACACACACACACGCACACACACACACACATATATATATATATATATATATATATATATATATATGCATACACACACTAACACGCGCACACATACAGACACACATGAATATGTACGATGTATGAATACGTGGACAAAAAATGAGGGATCAGCCCAGTTATTGTGCATTTTGTTTTAGGATTCCATCAACAGCTTAGAATCGTCTTACGCTGTCCACGCAGACACTGATGATTAACTTATTATTTTTGAGAGCCTCCGTGTGCTGGCTAGTCCGATTGGCATAAGGAATTCATTCTTGTCCGCTAATTCGATCACAAAAAGGCCAGTGGATAAAAAGTTTCAATGCCATAATTCATTACAGAATATATTCATACTACCTGACCCCTTTGCCCTCAAAAATTACGGCCAATTGTAGTGTTTTATATATGAATAAGGTACATCATAATCACACATACAAACATTCACATACTTCTCTTGCACACGCACACACACACGCACACACGCACGTGCTCGCTCGCACACACACACACACACATACACACACACACACATACACACACACTTCATTTTTGTATTTGGTTTGCCTGATTCTTGGTGTCAAATAGTTTGTTGAAACAAGCCCGGTTGTGTCTCGGGTGGGTCATTACGCCAATAATAATAACACAGGCACTGGTATATACATACATACATATATATATATATATATATATATATATATATCAGATACATACAATACACAAGTATCGCCGTTGTGGAGGTGCTGCTGCTGCTGTTGTTGGTCGTCATCTTGTATCATCATCATAATAATTATCATCACTACCATCATCATCATCATTATCATTCTCAATATTGCGTTCTCTTCATACATGTGTTCATATTTCTTTATCTCTTTCACGCTCAAAATAAAACCGTGTGCAAAAGAAATATGAGCCTAACAGTAACCCCCACCCCACCCTTTCGAAAAGCAAGACAACACTTTTAATAACCCGCCACACGCAAAAATAAAAACAAAAAAAAGAACATGATGAAAATAACGCATAAATATATATTATAGTTAAGTTTCCTTTGCTTATTATTGTAGCAAAGCCAATATCTCTGGAGTCGTCTAATACATATAACGACTTACTTAATATATATATACACATACAGGAAACTTGCCAAGTATATATTCATACAGGAATTTATCAAGTATATATATATATGGAAACATACATACAGGCGTGGCTCTGTGGGAAGAAGTTTGCTTCCCAACCACATGCCTCCTGGCGTAATCTCAGTGCGTGGCACTTTGGGGATGTGTCTTCTACTATACCCTCGGGATGGAAATTGAAAAAAGCTCGTTGGGTGTATATATATATATATATATATATATATATATATATGTATGTATGTATGTATGTATATATATATATGTGTGTGTCTGTGTCTGTGTGTCTGTGTTTATAAAACAAATAATTAGAAAGTGGAGAAGCCCACAGGTCAATCTGGTTTTCTCCATTTTCTAATTACTTGCATTGGTTCCTGATAAACTCTTGTTTATCCTGTTGTTATCTGCACTCTACATGTATGATGTGCCTGCGCACCATCGCCCAGGAATATTACAAGAAACGGATACCGATAGTATATACGGATATTTTATCCCTTTGTTGGTTACTATAACCACTAACTGTTTACATTATATATATATATAATAACCCACCTACTGGATCTAACAAGCATTTACAGCTAAATGCCAAACAAGGAGATGTAAACCGCATTGATAATCATCAACTTCGACCAATTTGTTGTAGTAGAAATGCTCATGGTACAGCTAGCACGATAACAACGCCGGTAAATGGAGTCAGGACTGCTTTATATACAAATAAAAACGATAAACGCTCATGCAGGGAGAAGTCAATATGTCCTTTGATGAATCTCTGTGTGAGTACAAATCTTGTATATAAATGTACCGTGCACACAAGGGGAGGGCCCTATGTTTATATTGGGCAGACGGCTGATTCATTTAAGAATCGTTATCGCAATCATGTTGCCAGCTTTAGGTCAATTAATAAGAGACATTCGACATCTTTGGCAGATTTTATATGGCGACTGGAGGAGGCTAATACGAAATACTACATTACTTGGTCCATAGTTAGACATGCAAAACCATACATTGCTATTTCCAGGAGATGCTGTCTCTGCTCCGAGGAATCTCTGTCTATTCTGTATACTAATAAAAAGATATTTAATAGAATTTCTGAAAGACTATCGAGATGCCTACACGCATATAAATGTACTTTTGCACAACGCAGTGTAAATGAATTTTGAGTAACCGTTAATTTAATTTAATTTACTTTAAGGAATGGATGACTTAAATTTACTTTAAACCTCTCCATTCTTCTAAACATCTACTAATCATGTAATCATGAGTGCGCCTAACCTGGCGTGTGCGTATGCTCACATTTTTGCTAATGCTTGTATGAGCGTGTGAACTCGTGCCATGCGGCATGCCCAAGGGCGTTTATATATACATATCTGTTTACGGTAATTTTCAATACTTTTTCTCGCTGGATTAAGTCTGACTGTTTTTCTCTCTAGAAAACGGAAAGTTGCATTGTGGAACAGTCATTTTAACGAGTCTTTATTATTTATTTATTACTCAACGAGATACGACTGCACCACCGGATACTCCTGAACCAGTTTTTGTGTGTCCCACAAAAGGTGTTGATGCTAGGTTTGTCGAAACAATTGTTGTGATTAATAATAAATTCTCGTAT
>NC_068981.1:6744348-6745186 GCF_001194135.2 Octopus bimaculoides | reverse complement strand
GTGTGTGTGTGTGTGTGTGTGTGTGTGTGTGTGTGTGTGTGTGTGTGTGTGTGTGTGTGTGCGTGTGTGTGTGTGTTTATGCGTGCTTATGTGTGTGTGTGGGAATGTGAGTATAAGAGAAAGAGAAAGAGAGTGTGTGTGTGTTTGTGTGTATATATGTGTGTGCGTCTTTATATATATGCGTGTGTTTATGTATATATATATGTGTGTGTGTGTATGTGTGTTTATATATATGCGTATATGTGTGTTTGTGTGCTTATATATGTATGTATTTGCGTAGGTGTAGCAATACTAACAACCTGATGCTAGGACTCAGAATGAAGTATTAGTCGAGTGTAGAGGGCAATATGACACTAAAGAAATGACAAGGGAACACATATATATATATATATATATATACATATATGTATATATATATAGATATAGGGCAGGGAATCGTCAATCTATATATATAAAAATGAGAATGTGTGTCTATCTGTCTGTCTGTCTGTCTGTCTGTGTGAATCCCTAAAACTCGAGAACTACGCAACCAATTTCATTCAAATTTTACACATGCCTTACTTAGGGTTCCAGTTGTGTTTTAGTCAAAAAAATTTATTAACTTCTTGCAGAGTTCGAGCACACGGCAACATAATATCTCCTCCACTATTTAAGTATTACGTGTCAAAAGTGAAACAAAAACACTCATGTCAAATACTTTCACTTTAAAAATGAAACTATTCCACTAACTGAAACAATCACATTTCGATACTGTAGTGACAGATACTTTCACCGAGAGAGAAAGAGAGAAAGAGAGAGACAGAAAGAGAGAGACAGAGAGAGATGTATATGTATACAT
>NC_068981.1:6742063-6743310 GCF_001194135.2 Octopus bimaculoides | reverse complement strand
TTAGTAATAAAATTAATAATTAACAATTTTGCCAAGTAGTTCAGTATGAAAAAACCTTTATCGGTAAAACCATTTATAATCATAAATATACAGGGATTAGCATGAGTTGCTTCTCCAACATACTGAGAATTTAGAAATAGCAGTCAAAGAACTACTGATTTCAAACTACAAATTTTTGGCACACACAGAACAAAAAACAGAAGAGAAAAGAAAAAACAAACCTGCCTTTAGTTAATTGAGTACGACGTTTCACGGTTAAGAGTATGAAGGTACTCTATTCCGATCTTCAGCCCAATATTCGAATAAATTTGAAAGTGTCTATATAACTCACAGGAATTTTGACCATGCGACATCAAAACCACGTGAGGAAGGCACTTACGAAATTTATCGGCTAGTGAGTTCAAACACTTCCCTCCAAAGAATCTATTCCATGTGCGCCACAAATAGTCCCGTATAAAGGGTTACAGTTTAACCATCCAATTAGAGGCATCAATATAAAATATACAGATATAGGGCAGGGAATCGTCAATTAGTAATAAAATTAATAATCTACAATTCTGCCAAGTAGTTCAGTATGAAAAAACCTTTATCGGTAAAACCATTTATAATCATAAATATACAGGGATTAGCATGTGTTGCTTCTCATATCGCCATCCGTTAGAGAAAAAATTTGTAGTTTGGAATCAGTAGTTCTTTGACTGCTATTTCTAAATTCTCAGTATGCTGGAGAAGCAACTCATGCTAATCCCTGTATATTTATGAATATATATATATATATATATATAAATGCTTTCCAAGATAAGATTTCATTTCATTATAGAAGCTCTGCAGAAGCTTCTAAGGTGATACACAAGCACGCACTTCTGAGTGCACTACGCCTTTTAGCAGAAACCACTGTAAGTCAATGAAGTTCATTACTTTATTTCCCGTTCCTATGTCATTTGTTTAGTGTCATATATACATATATGTGTGAGTGCGTGTGCGTTTGTGCGTGTGTATGTGTGTGTATGTGTGCATGTGTGTGTGTGTGTGTGAATTTTACAAATATACATACAGGAATTTAATTTACCAAATATATACACATGCATGAAAAACTTGCTTCGAATAACTAAGCTGGGACAGTCTTCTAGAGACTCACGTATACACATATGCATACATAGATACATATATAGATAGACAAACACACACACCCACCCACACACACATATATATATATATATATATATATATATATATATATATATATA
>NC_068981.1:6732541-6741864 GCF_001194135.2 Octopus bimaculoides | reverse complement strand
CAATGATATTAGACTGCAAAGAAACAAAGAGAGAAAAGGGGAAGCAAGAGAGAGAGAGAGAGAGAAGGAAGCTAGAGAGAGAGAGAGAGAGAAAGGAGGAAGCTAGAGAGAGAGAGAGAGAGAGAGAGAGAGAGAGAGAGTGGGTGAGTGAGAGGAAAGAAAAAAACGGTAAGTAGATAAATTTTGTACGTAGCAGGTCTGTGGTGAACGGATATTAGGGTAGTGATTGGTCAAGCAAGCAACATCTGGCTTTCACACGACATTTTCTCAAAGACACCATCTGGTGCCTTCAGGCTGGTAATGATTTATCTCGCCAGTACAAAACTAACGCAACATATGTCACATGATTTCCGGTTGATAGTTATATTTTTAACTCTTTTGTATCGATGTGTCTGATATGTTCTCAAGCTTCGTAGAACTTTCTTGGAATTATTGAGGAATATTCTTCTGATTTCTATATTATTTTATTTGGCTGTCATCCATCATATATATGGCTATACAAATTGCGATTTCGAGCATTCACAGATCTACTAAGTATATTGGTTTCACATTTTGGCACAAGGCCAGCAATCTTGAGGAGAGGAGACCAGTCGATTAGACCGACCCCAGTGCTCAGCTGGTACTTGTTTATCGACCCTGAAAGGATGAAAGGCAAAGTCGACCTCGGCTGGAATTGAACGTAAAAGCGGACGAAGCGTTGCTGAGGATTTCTCCCGGTTTGCTAATGATTCGACCCACTCGCCACCTTAACAACAATAATAATGGTTTCAAGATGTGGCACGAGGCCAGCAATTTCGGTTGATGAGTAAGCACATGAATGTGAAACAAGGTGGAAAAAGGAGTACTCAAATACCAGAAGTAGAGTAATGTGCTTTATTTTAATATTTATATATTTAAATATTTATTTAAATATGTGTGTGTGTGTGTGTGTGTGTGTGTGTGTGTGTGTGTGTGTGTGTGTGTTATTTCTGGCCTGCTCGCGTTGCAATATGTAGTCAGATATGATTTTGACATAATTACGAGATCTTGCTTGTATTAACTAAATAAATCCCACGAAACACAGAAATAGAAGATGTGGACGTAAAATAGAAAAAAACACGATGTTGATTCGAGGTTCGTTCGACTATTCTGCGAAGGAGTTTCTATGGATGGGAGAGAAAGTGAAGGGTGCCGCTGCTAATCAGCACGATTCGTTTCCAATAAATTTTGTTATACATCATTACCAGATGTCAATTGAGGTATCAGATTCACCGTTGCACCCAACTGAAGGTTATCTAAGAGAGACTACCAAATCTGTACATATTCAGGAAATTTCAGTTGGATATATATATATATATATTTGTTTGCAGGTTAACCGACTCGAAGTAGATAGATATCGAAATGGAAACAGATTCAGGTCAAGTCTATCAATAGCAGAGGAAATTCAGAAAAATGTAGAAGCAGGGAAGGGTCAGCGAAGTACAGCTGTTGAGGAAGTTTGGGTGGTGGTGGTGGTGGCGGCGGCGGTGATGATGATGATGATGGTAAATTTTACTCTAGCTGCCAATAAATATCGGTTGCCTCTGAGAAACTGATTAAACAAATGTGAAAGGAAACCACGTAAAGAAGAATTATTTTAGTCTTGGTCCGTGACTCACATTCTCAGGGTATCGTAATTAATGTAGCGTGGGAAGAAAAAACATCTAATTAATTAACTCTTACGTGATGACGAGACGAGGGAGTTCATTAACTGGATGAGTGATAGAAATTTATCTGATCTTGGTAGATACGAGAGCGACAGCTATAGACGTGTTTTGGTTAGATGTTTCCCGACCTATATTAAACAAACTGGCTTGAACTTGACTGTTATTTTTGGCATGGATTTTGACCCTGGGTAGTTTTCTTTCCGTTATAATATATTTGAGTGTACTGAACCGGTAAATCACAAATATTTATTTCATTAACTTAGCGTAAAAGAAAGACAATGATTCTCGTGGCACGATTTAATTTCTGAATCGTAAAGACAACGAAACTTGATAACTGTAATTAGTGCAATATGTTGCTCTCTGTTCCATTTCCAGTGATAATTAGGTTTTGTTAATTAGCATAAAATATCAAAGAACTGTTTATCTCTATAAAGCACTGGAAATATTGTAATCAACATTGGGATGTATCAAAGTAAGAAACAGAAAGCAACGTATTCGGTTCGCTATCAAGTGTCTTAATGTTATACGTTAATTTTATTAGTACTGTTTATGCATTATATGTATTTTAACAACTAGGACGCTGGAATATGAGAAAATGAAAAAAGAACGAGAATAAATAAACGCTAAGAAGGTTGATGCAAAGGTGTAACGAGAAGTGAGAAAACATAAATAGAGCGTTTGAAGGGTGCTTCGAGACCTATGGCACGTTTTAGAAATCTGCCCATTTCAAGGATCGTAAAAGCATGTAGCTCTTTCGTAATTTGTATATTAAACTGATATTCATTGGATGGAGTTCTTTTTTGTTGATTCTTCCTATATAGGATCTTTAAACTACATATGTGTGTATATATATATATATATATATATATATATATATATTAATAGTAATGATAAGACAACAAAAGAATGAATGAGACCTCGATATTATGTAAATAGAGGAATTTATCTGTAATATAATATGTGACAGTTATTCGGTTGTCATAATAATACTCCGAGTTTCTGATGTCGGGACGGAAAACTGCTCCGGCATCTCGTCAGTTATCGAAGCAAGCAGTTTTCCGCCCCGACATCCGAAACTCGGAGTTTTATTATGACAGCTGAATAATTGTCACATATTATATTACATGTTTCTCGTTATATTACATTATATGTATTTATATGTATGTATATGATAGATAGATGTATTATGTGTGAATATTTATATGTACTCTCTCTCTCTCTCTCTCTCTCTCTCTCTCTCTCTCTCTCTCTCTCTCACACACACACACACATACACACACACACACACATACACACACACTCTTCTGCAGGATTTTCATTTTCTAAGTTTCGCTCCCAAATCACTGATGAAACTAAGGCCATGTTAGAAGAAATCGTTTAAACTATTGCGCAACTGGATCGAACCCAGAACCATATTGTTGCGTTGTGATCTCCTTTACCACGCAACCGTTCCTGCACACAATGATATACTTCTTTCTCTGCAATTTGCCTTCGAAATATCTTGTCAGTACTTTGTCTCTTGTGTCAGGACTTCGAATGACCTTAGCTTTCAATGACAATAGCCGTTAATCACCAAATTGTTCTTGAATCAAGAGATGTCAAGTTTATAATTAAGAAACATGAACAATATTGAAGAAGATTCATAAAATCATACAAATAGATTGGGCAGAAACTGAAATCTAATCCTTCAGGTTTCACGTTTCCGATTCTCAAGCCACTGTAAAAAAGAATTGAACTGCACTGTCATTTTATATTCGAAACAGACGAAAAATGAAATTTCCAAAGATCCAACCCATTATTAAGAAACCCGTCGAAGAAATAAGAGTAAAGAGTGACAAACTGATGGAATGATATGAATATATTGCAGAAATATATGACGGTATAAAATAAAATAAAGAATTAAACATAAAAAGATAGAAATAAATATAAACAAATAATTGCTTTTGCATGCTTGTATTAATAATTTAGCATTTCAATTCAGAACTAATTTTATAGCATTTAATCTGACATAAAAAGGTGATTTTATAATTTTGTATATCGTTGTATTGACCAAATGATATGCTATGATATTAGTTATACACCAGTTCTTTTTATAGTCATGAGTCACTTTAAGAGAAGGCAACGTGTACCATTTTTTTTTTTATGTAACTACATATATTCTCTCTCTAGATATATGTTCTATACAGTCTCTCTGATGTCATTTTCTATCACGTTTTCTTTATTTAGTTGTTTATGTCCGTTTTTATCATTTGTATATCATTTTTCTCCATTGTTTTCTTTTATTATATTTATTTTCTTTTATTTATTGTCTTATATAATCATTAGGTTTTACTTGGCATAGGGAGATCACAGAGAACAAGAAGACTCCGAGTTGGGCCGTACAGAAATAGAGTATAGAAGGATAATGACATCTGGATCTATGGAGAAGAAATATTTAGGAATCCAAGAGCACATCCTGCAATCCACACCGATAGTATTATTAATGTAGTCTCTCCAGTTGATGTTGTTGTCGATAATTACAACATGAGACGAAACTCTTCAAGGGGACGTAATTACAACTGTTTAATTATGTCCCCTGTCGTAAAGTGGATGGACTCCATAATGCCCACGTTCAGCAATACATTCTTTTGCTTTACCCATTCAATTACTGCTTGGAGATCAGAATGATAGATTTGTGGAGTTAAGAATTGTGTGCGACGACTTATATTCTGCCCTTTGTTTATTTATCTATTATTATTATCATTATCATTATTATTATTATTATCATTATCATTGTTATTATTATTATTATTTTGTCTACTTGTGATGCCGTTTATGTAAAGGCTGAAGAGGGAAACGGTCTTAGTGACTTAAGAGACCTCACTAATGACATTTAATGGATTGAAGAGGAACCGTCAGTCAAAATATATTGGTTCTGTTTACCAGGAAAATCAAAAACTTAATCCATTGAAGTAGTTTTCATTGAAATCCATTGCTGTATCTTCTTTTAAAGGCTGTTGCGGTCGATTATTTTACATCTGTATTAGAAGCTTCTTCCAAATCAATTAAAATGTCATCAAAGCGATCCGAAACCACTTAGAAGATTATTGTTCGCCATGAAGTTAGTCATTTCTCATCTTATCCCCCACCCCTTTAATATGGAAGTTAAGATCAACCAGTAATTTACCGCAAGCGAAGCATTTCCCCTTTTGAAAAGAGAGAGATGACAGGGTGCTTTAGAAAGGTATACGTCCTGTATCTGGCGATTATCGCCAAAAAGATTAATTAAAGGAGTGGAAAAGTAATATGGGCGCAAGCGTGTCTATAGGTGCAGGTGTAGCTGAGTGATAAGAAGTTTGATTCCCAACCACATAGTCTTGGGTTCAGTCCCACCGCATGGCACATTGGGTGTCTTTTACTGTAAGCTCGGGCCGACCAAAGACTTGTGACTGGATTTCGTAGAGTGTGTGTGTGTGCGTGCGCGCGCGCGTGTGTGTGCGTGCGCACGCGCGCGTGTGAGTGTGTGAGACCACTGCTTGACAACCGGTGTTGGTGTGTTTACGCCCCGATAACCTTGCGGCCCGGTAAAAGATACCGATAGAATAAGTATCAGCCTTTACAAATAATAAGTTCTAGGGTTGATTTGCTCGACTAAAAATTCTTCAAGGCGGTGCTCCGGCATGGCCGCAACCTAATGGCTGAAACAAGCAAATGATAAAAGAAAACAGATTAAAGATCGGTATTTGAGGACGCAAGCAGGAAATTTAGCCGAGATTATTTCTGGATAGAGTTGAATTGTATTTATTGTTACTATGATGTCAAGTGCATCGAGAGTTGTGCTAGGGTGGGCAAGCTTGGGGCTGTCTTTACTGATACTGTATTAGGTAACGTCTGCAGGATCACTGAAGACGGCTGAAATTTGGTTTGGAAGGAATCATCCTCATTGCTTTGGAATTATTGTAGAACTATAAGGCGGCGAGCTGACAGAATCGTTAGCGCACTGGACGAAATGCTTAGCGGTATTTCATCTGTTTTTATGTTCTGAGTTCAAAGTCCGCCGAGGTCGACTTTGCCCTTTCATCCTTTTGGGGTCGATATATTAAGTACCAGTTGCGTATTGGGGTCAATCTAATCGACTGGCCCCCTCCCCAAAAATTTCGGGCCTTGAGCCTAGAGTAGAACAGATTATTGTAAAACTATAAAGGAGACATCAGTATAATGGTCTTTTGGTAGATTATACAATTTGGGTTCCATTTCTGGTTCAGTTTTTGTCATTGGTCCTTTGGTTGTTGATCATTCTTTTATTGATGCCATAAACGGGATTTTTTTCCCCGATTCCCTCTTTGTTATTTCTGTAGATTGTGGGCGCCGCTGGTTCTCGCAGTTTGTGGTTAATCAATTTATTTATTTTTATCAAATGATGGTCTTTTATGCTTTCGCAAACCGGCCTCTCCTTTTGGATTGGTGTGTGTTTTGAGCATTTAGTAGTTAGAAGCATCTTCAAGTCAGTGTGATATCTCTAGCCGTGTGTGTGTGTGTGTGTGTGTGTGTGTGTGTGTGTGTGTGTGTGTGTGTGTGTGTGTGTGTGTGTGTGTGTGTGTGTGTGTGTGTGTGTGTGTGTGCGTATGTGTGTGTGTCGACCAATCTACCAGTGATAATTGATACACAATTAGTCCCTAGTGTACTCTATGTAGATAGATATATTCAAATATATTATGATTGGTTTTGGATTGAAATAGAAGAAAGTAAGATGGCAGGGTACCGCATCGTAGTCTATGGAAAGAGCTTTCTGAATTGAGATATTATGGATGTGTGTTTGTTGCTGAACACCAGGTACAAAATGTATTCATCGTCTTTCGTACGAAAGAACCAAAACACATTCCTCCATTAAATTATACAATATCAGCCAATCAGCTTTGTTTGCAATGCAGATGCAACGACCAGGTTTCAAAGTATTCTGTGCCAAATCCCTGATGGAAGGTTCGAATCATTCTTCTTTAATATGTTTCCAAAATCGCATTTTTCAGTGGAAGTCTCTGATTTATATCCGAGGCTTTCTTGAAGTACATTAGCTTTGTTCCCGTAGCAATTGCAAATGGCCACTTTTCTTGTTTTTCTTTGCGGCCTGCGCTTTTGAGAATGCTGGTTATGTGTGTACCACAGCATCAAAGCGGAAGTTATTGAGGTGAAGCTTGGTTAAGATGGAGAAACGAATTAGATGTATTTGTTCAACAATCTAACATTCTATATATGGAATCTTCCCTGTTTGCGCATCGATGGATGACTTGGTGCTTTGTGCATTTAGTAGACATTTGGAAGCGAAGGTGCCGTTTGAAGTCTTTGTATTGTGTCCATTATTGTTGGATGGAAGGCCACAGAGGAGTCAGTGGTGGATGTCAGGGCTGGCTTGCCTATGAATTTTTTCATTATTCCATGACCAAAGAATAGTTTCTTTTTTATCTTTCCTCTGTGGTTGATCTGAATAGTTTATGTAAGCAGGCACTAACAGACATCCACACAGATACACGCAGATAAACATGCGCGCGCGCACACACACACACACTCGTATACACGCATAGACACGTACACAAACATATACTCACAGATATGCACAGACACACACACTCACACCTAGACATGCACTCATATACACACACGCACAGGCTCTCGTGAAGACAAATATATATCGATACATTCATAAGCGTATGTATTTGTATGCATACATACATGCATGCATATATACCTACATACATACGTACATGTACGTATATAGATGTATAAACACATATATGAAGACGCACATATTAAACATACACACACACACACACACATACATACAAACATATATATATATACATACATGCATACATACATACATACATACATACATACATACATACATACATGCATACATACATGCTCACATGCGCACACATGCATAGCATAACTTATGCGCACACATAGATAAATACATGGAGGTTTTCTTAAAGTACTGAAGAATCCGACTGAAGAATTTGGATCGATTGGTTCGTTGCTAATAATGACATCAAATCTTTACCATTGCTCGCAGCATTTACAGGAATATATGATAAGGAATGTTCGCATTGAAGTTTGAAATAGATAATGATTTCTAAAAGCGGAGTAAACAGAATATTTTCGCTGCGCAAAGCGTAAACGGATCACATGGAAAGAGTGAACCTTTGAAGTCTATTACGTAATAGAGAAGATATAAAGATAACGAGGCAAAGATGACTTCCGTCTGAATAATTGGCAAGCGTATGAGAAAGTTTGATTCCTTTTACAGAATCGAGAAGTAGTCCATAGATTATAAGAAACATTGTATATCTGCTGGAAATAGGTCTGGGACGGAGGAATTTTGGAATGTCAAAGAAAGTAGCTTATCTGATAAAACGATAACACTTCCCCGTATTGAGATATCATAGAAACCTGAGATCAAAGTTTGGTTTACAGTTCTGAAGGAAGTATTATTTCTATACAGTGTGAAATATTGTTACAAGGGAACAGAAATGAATATATCTCTTCCGGACGTTGAATGCCGTCCATGTTTAGAAGCAGTTCACAACATTTACTTCCATATTATATTATTTATTTCTCTATTTATTTTTGTTTTTCGATATTGATTTATTCGCTAGTTGTTAGTTACTAACTGAGAGTTCGGCATTTCGTTACTCCGAGTACAACACACAACAAATACTCCTCCAAAACAACAAATTGTTGCAAGTTTTGTAATACCAACTTACCGGTATCAACATATTATCCGCCAACACATTTCAATACATTTCACAGAAATAGTGTATGTATACACATATATAAATACACATACATATATAAGAAACGAGATGCCAATGGAATAAGCGATTATCTTATGAAATTCATTAACTTACAGCTGTTTCTGCTATAGGTGGTGTGCACTGGTATTTGAGTGCCTAAGTAACACCTTACACTTTCATCAGGACCTCAAACCTTAAGTACCATTTATTTGAGGAAACAAATACATTTAAGCACACCTACAGGAAAGCCTTGCTGGTGAGAAGGCAGGGGCTCCTGTCATAACTAGAATAACATTAATTCTAAGGTGTGTATACAGATGCTTATGCACATCTGTGTGTTGAAACGGAAGGCAATAGAATCAAATACGGGTTTGGAAATTAAAAGTATTTATTAACAAGGGTTGCTTAAATGAAGGAACATTGTAAGGTAAAATTGAATGAAGTGAAAATATAAATATTGTCTGAAAATGTTTTTTGTTCGACTCAGTGTTCCAATAAAACATTTAATATTTAATGCAGTCAGTAGTCTTTTAGGAATATTGTTTAGAATTTTCTACACGGACAGGACACAACTGCATCCCCATTTTTTTTTTTTTTGTGTTTTAGAGTTCGTCCTTAAAATATATACCACGTTAGCATTTTTGAAACATGATGCGAGAATCAGTAAATAGATATAGACACAAAATACACGGCAAATTCTGCAAGGTTGTGCTCCAGCATGGCCGCAATCCAATGACTGAAACAAGTAGAAGATAAAAGATCTGGTGATGGAGAAGCAGAGAGAAGAAGAGAGAGAGAGAGAAAGAGAGAGAGAGAGAGAGAGAGAAGCGAGAGAGAGAGAGAGAGAGAAGCGAGAGAGAGAGAGAGA
>NC_068981.1:6728068-6732206 GCF_001194135.2 Octopus bimaculoides | reverse complement strand
AGAGAGAGAGAAGCGAGAGAGAGAGAGAGAGAGAGAAGCGAGAGAGAGAGAGAGAAGCGAGAGAGAGAGAGAGAAGCGAGAGAGAGAGAGAGGAGCGAGAGATGATAATCATCTAAGAATCGTTGTTGTTGTTCGGAATCGTGTTTAATCTGGTTTTTTGATTTATTTCACAAACCAACATACGATGTGATCTTCCACCTCATTTCTCGAATAGCGTTTAATGAAGATTCGACATGAATTATCGCAGAACAACAAGGTCAGCAACAATAATAACTAGAAAACTACAACAACAACAATATAAAAAGGTTCTAAATTGCTCTGGTTTAAAATTTGCTTTTATAATTTATAGCAATGCGGCAAATTACCTTTGAATGGAATCGAGTAAAGCTTTGCGACGTTATTAATATTTTGCCGGCGCCATTATTGTTTAATAACTGAATGTTTTCCACTAATATTTCAACTCATTAAGGTGACAAATAATGAAACAATGAAATGTTATATTAATGACATTTATTAATAAGGATAATTATGGAAGGCGATACTTGGGAATAGAATCGATAGAGAGCCGAATGCAGTGATTTCTGTGCCTTGTAAGTTCAAATTCTGTCACATTTGAATTTGTTTTTCCTAATTACGGGGGTCTATTAGAATTAGTATCTGTGACATTTGGAGCTTAAGAGTAACCATTTATGACCTTCACCTAAAATATCTTGTCGTCTGCTAATGTTAGAAATCAGTAATTGCTGAGAACTCTGCTTGGCAGAATCTGTAGAGCATCCGTCTATCTTCTGTTAGATTCGCCGAGGTAGACTCTCCTTTTGTTTATCCTGAAGCGATGAAAATATACCAGTCATATACTGGGGGAAAAATGTGATCCACTGAACCGCTACTCTTCAGTAACATATATGGTCGGTGTTATGTCTCAAGCTACTGCTATCTAGCACCTTCGGATGATCTCTACTTAACAGTCACTCAATTCTCTACCATGGCTAGACGACCTCTATTTATATGTCTTGGGCGATCCTACTTCTTCGCTTGGGGGGAGGGGGTTGACACAACAGTCGGTCTGTGCCTATCTGAGAAATAGCATTGAGATGTGTTGTGAGTAAATCGTTACACTTTTAACGGAGACGAGTTTGTTTGGGACGCATTGGAATATAACTTTGCGGTCTCCGTTTATGGAGTCAATGGAGATTTGTTGAGATATATCTCGTATGTAAACTGTTGCCACCTGCTTCCGAGGGTTGGGGAGACACGAAAGGTGATGTCATCTACATAGGTGTGAGCGTTGTTAGTTTCAATTTCATTAGCGTCATTTGCGTATAACAAGAAATGTGTGGGTGCAAAATAGAAATCTGAGCCACACCAGAGTTGCTAAGTTGGTAAATGTGTAGTGGAATCCTCTAAAGTTTCATCTCACGATCGAAGTCATTTTTACCGGGCATTTTTCAAGTTTAGAAATGAGTTTATTTCATTAATATGTAATGTGTTTATGATAATGATGAGAAAGGGACCAAGGAAAATTAGATAGCCATTTTTGTTGTTGTTGAGGTAAGTGTGTGAAGCAAAGAGGATTACTGGATAGTGGTTGAGCAGTGTGGGTAGATCAGTATGGATTATTTAGAACAGAAAGTGAGTTAAGCGGCAAAGCATACTGCCACTCATGTGTTATTTGAATTGCTTTGCGGTGAATATTTCGTCTCCATTGAAACTTGGCAAATGATGTGGTTTTGTTGTTTGAAGTGCGTTAAGTAACATCACGACTATTTGAATGAAGACTACTAACATCGATTTCGATGTGTGTGTGTGTGTGTGTGTATGTGTGTATAGATGCATACATAATGCATACATACGTACATACCTACATACATATATACATACATACATTCGTACATATAGAAATATACAAATATATATAAATGCGTATATACATACATATATACACATATACATACGCACACATACACATAATCTAAATTGAGGTAGTAGAACAGGTAAAATGCACGCTACATATGTTTCTTAGTTGACTGAGTCTCTGACGTCATAATCATTCAACAACGGGTACACAACTTAACTAATCATGAAACCGAGAATACCTTAGTTAAATAAAGATTACATTTAATTAAGGTATTCTCGACCTGATGATTAACTCAGTTGAGTACTCGTCATTGAGAAATTATTACGTCCCAGGAGCGGTAGCTAAGAAACATATGTAGCCTGCATTTTACTAGTTCCGCTCCCTCAATTTGGGTTTTTATTTGTATTTGTAACAATTACAATTGCTAACCATGAGCGTGTCATATAGAAACTTTTAGCTTATCGAATTTTCTCATAATTTCGATATGGTGAAATTTGTGTAACCTTCGATGCCAATAAAATGTTATTGTTCCTGATCGTTCACCGTCCACTTTTCTTTTTCTATATCTTCCACTGACCGCTTGAAGCTTACAAACTTCCTACACTTAGATTCCTGAACCCTCTTACCCCTATATATCGATATTTTTTTATATATTATGTATATCCACACGATGTTACGCTATCCGCGTTGATTGACTTATGCTATTATATCATGCTCTTTGTGGCACCAGTGTATTGGAGGAATGAGATTATATATGTCACATGCTGGTTCCATGAATCCTCCTGCCCTATATTATTAGAATATAAAGTGGTGGCATTTCAATGTCATGCTTTGGTGTTGTAGCGTTGTCACCGACACCAATTATTGTATGATAATGATGTTCTATTTTGATGAAGATGACTTATCGCTATCAATTTTCTAGTGAAATATATTCATGCGTTATAACAATAAGAGCTGCATCCTCTCTGGCAGTTGACCATGTCTATATTATGAGTTTGGTCCCTTGTTATGGACATTATAGGGGCGGCGATATTGTTTTTAGAACTGGAAACTTGAAATGGAAATAGAATATATTTCTGAGTTTCTGTGTTGTATCACGATTTCTGGTGTTTAAATACAGTTATGTTACTTTGTATTTTCTGTTGCGACGGTTTTCTATTAAAATTGTCTACATTTTGTCTTTTCTTATTAACTATTTTGTGCGGATTCATCAAAACGAAGTTAGTTTCACTCTTTGTGTTAATCAGTTTGTTGATCTTATATTTTTATGTCGATATTTTATCATTGGATCTTCGGTCTTGTTTGTGAAAAACCTAGTAAAGATAGATAAACTTACACAATACAAATAGACAATTTGATAAAATTAATGGCAGCCTGAAACATTACAAAAAAAAAGTAACAGAAATACAACTTGTAAGCAAGAAATAAAACAGCGAAATCGCAAATAGAATATTCCAAAGAAAAGCAGAAAAGTCGTAAATATTTGTATTCAAGAAAAACCACAAAAAAAAAGCAGTAAAAATCTGTAAGGAGCAAGAAGCAGCGTCAGCATCTTTACCAAAGGTCAGATCACGCGTGACTTTAAGAAATGTCACGTCACGATGATAACGCGAAGTAACTAACCTACACTTACACATGTTGGCGCATCTCTTTCCAATCTCTCATATAATCAAATTAATAGATTCAAATGCTAAAAACTATTTAGACCCTCACATAGAAGTACACATGACAATTTCATCCACAAAATTCGACCCATCAGCACCAATCTAAAGAGTAACAAGATGACAAAAGAAGAAATATCCCAAGACGGTTTTCCGCTTACGGCGTGAAGCTACTTGTTCAGGCAAGTCCTGATTGCATTGAGTACATGTTCACCATGTCGTTAATTCGCAACGTTAATTAATCCTTTCCTAATTTATTATGCGAAAAATATGCAAACCTGTACTTGCATCGGCACCTGGTCTCACATTCATCTCAGAAGACCAGCGACAGTTTGTCATTGGGAACAGCACACAGTGTGGAATGCGTTTTCGATACTAGCTCATGATTACCTCACACTGATGACAGGTTACTACCCAGAAACCCCGAGTTTGTGTGTATCACGTAAGGCTAGAGTTGGGAACGATGATATCCCCTCGCAAATGCTAATCGGACACAGACAGTGTGTCGTTAGCCAGTTGGAGGAGATGTCCTCCAGGGGCTAAAGACAACAGTAGCATCGTCTTCTATGGGACCGCCTCATTTAGTTGACAATTATATTTCACGATATATATATATATA
>NC_068981.1:6724815-6727713 GCF_001194135.2 Octopus bimaculoides | reverse complement strand
ATAAATTTATAAATTAATAATCAGTGCAAGCGAGTAAGTACACTGATTTTGCCACATGCTATAAGAAGACGAATGTCTCTAAGCTCCCTTAAAATTATCACGATAACTACGCGCCGAATTCGGGTAAATAAACGAAAAAGATTCATACATATCAATTGGTGTTAGGACTAAAGGAAAACCCCTTTTTCTCCATCATCAGGAAAAGTGCGAGGAATATTAATGCAGTATATGAGGATCGGACAATAAGCGTAAGCCAGTGTCAACGGTGGTTCCAGAAATTCCGAGCCGGAAACTACAGCCTTGAAAACGAGCCTCGTTCTGGAAGATCTGTAGAGCTCGACGAGGATGTCCTGTAAACCCTGGTGGAACAAAATCTCATCGTAACTGTTGAGGAACCAGCAGAAAATCTTGAATTTGGTCTTCAACTATTCATTGATACCTGTGTATCATCGGAAAAGTTAGCAAACTGGGTCAATGTGTTGCTCGCAAACTTTCCCAGTCTAATCGCGCGCAGAGAGGGAATTCGTACTCTTCTTCGCTGTCACGTCTCATGAATGAACCTTTTTAGGACCGAATAATAACTGGGGACGAGAAATGGGTTCTCTATACAAATATCAAGTGCCGAAGACAGTGGGTAAGGAAAGGAGAAACAACAGCATCCCACGTAAGGTGTTGTTATCTGTTTGGTGGAATATGTATGTATATATATAAACAGATGATGTATAAAACATCAAAAGATTTATCCAAGGGAATTAAGAGTTCAATTAATAGCATTAATCTACAGCATGTTGTAACATTACTGTAAACCTAGATGGAAAAATCCTGCACGAATAAACATAATCGGTGAAAGTTATCCTTAAAAGCGATGTACATTTAAAAATAAAGAAGCATAAAAGCATAAATTTAACTGATGGTTCATAACTGAATTATTTTCAAAGCCTGTTTAATTAGGAATAGGTGTTATTGGTTAATGATAGTTATTCTTAATGAAACAGGCGTTGAAATTAATTAAAATATGAACTATTTTTAAAAGGTATACCATCCTGCTTACAATTCTAACATACACACACATACATGTATATATACATATATATATATATATATATATATATATATATATATATATACATATACATACTTATGCATATGTACACTCATTCAATGCACACAGACATATGCATTTAAATATAAATGTTTTAAGTGCTTTATTATCTGTGTGTAAATTAACAGTACACTACATATGCTGTTTCCAAAAATTTAACAATTAAACTACAACTTTTTAACCTACACAAAATAGCCTCTCTGTAGTAGCTCTGCATAGTGGCTTCCTTACGGTAAAAGGCATCATGTAACTAGTTTCTAGACTTATTAGACATTCATCTGAGAAAAGATTATCTAGCTTCTCCACTCACTAATATTATTATCTATACCAATTAATCTATGTTGTTGGGTATGTACTTTTAGTCAAGTTAGTGAGATCAATTTAAACCTGTTCCTGTTTCTAGACAGAAATTGACAACTTCCAGATTGACAAAATGAATGTTCTTTCCCTAATGAACGGCGGAAAAGACGAGAAATTAGTCAAATTGATCAATTTTACAACACACACACATAAATGTGTGTATGTGTGTGTGTGTGTCTACATGTCTGTTTCTGTAAATGGCAAGTAGAAATGTTATACAAACGCTACCATATTTAATTTCTAATATTCAATGTACCATTGAGAGTCTGGAGATTGAAGACAAACAGCCAAGCGTATCTCTCGGCTCTTAATAGTAGTGTTTTATAGTCTTTAGATTCTCCCATCTATAATCAGAGCTCAATCAGATCCTTCCGAGTCTTTGACCGTTCGCTGTTTCATATCGTTACATACTTTACCAGTAGTTTCGACCATTTCATTCTATTATATCATTTTTGTCTGCCAAACCTGCCTATTTTGGTAATCAAACAGCACCTGTGTTTTAATAATTTATACTACAAATGCTTGGTGACTCTTTAAATTGAGGAAGTAGGCTGAGTGTAATATTTAACTATTCCAATACAAATAACTTTATTAAGTATTAACTAGCATGTTTTAAAGCTGGTCTGTATCTGAAAACCGGAAGCCTAACGAAATATCAAAATGTTTAGTGAATAAGAAATGAAAGTTTGCAGATAAATAAACAGATGTCTGCCTACAATTATTCTATTGTGTAGATCCACTGAACTGTTTTGTTCCACACAACCAAAGTACCTTGAGGAATTGATATGAATCGAACTGATCCAATAACTAATACAACATCAACTGAAACCAGCAAAAGCTGAAAATAAAATATTATATTATCAAAGCTCCCCTGGGGCGATACTGTAAACTGACTTCATAATACTGATCAGAAAAGTCACGCCTTGAAATATGTATAAAAAGAAAATATTTATCAATACAATTAAGGTTAAGGTTAGTTATAAGTGCATTTCGGTTATAAGTTACAAAATAAATGCAATTCTTATAGAAATAAAACCACTAAAAATTGACTTTTAACTATACAAACAAACACATCTGCACTCAAACCGGTAAATGCTTAGGCAAGCGTTTCATGTACTGCGCCAGTGTGACAAGAAATGGCGGAAGAGAAAATTAAATTCGACAACGGGGAAAACAACTTCAATTGCCGACGCTAACAATCTCCGATACAAGATCAATAACGAATGTGGTTTATATTTGCTTGTGTTCATATGTATGTATGTATGTATGTATGTATGTATGTATGTGTGTATGTATGTATGCGTGGGTGTTTATGTGTTCGTGTACGTATATATATATATATATATATATATACATATACATATATATATTTATACATTTATGTATGCATGTGTATATATATATATATATATATATATATATATATATATATATAT
>NC_068981.1:6724415-6724724 GCF_001194135.2 Octopus bimaculoides | reverse complement strand
GTGTGTGTGTGTGTGTGTGTGTGTGTGTGTGTGTGTGTGTGTGTGTGTGTGAGTGTGTGTGCGTGTCTTATATGTGTTTTCTATGTTAACTATGTAATCAGCGTGAGCGTTTGATTACATTTCCACTCTGAGCCACTCATGCGGCTTATATCAAAAGAAATAGAAAACATTGAGTAAAAGGAATAATAATAATGATAATAATAATAATAATAATAATAATAATAATAATAATAATAATAATAATAATAATAGAGACAGAGGTAGAGAGAGAGAGAGGTAGAGAGAGAGAGAGGTAGAGAGAGAGAGAGG
>NC_068981.1:6720509-6724057 GCF_001194135.2 Octopus bimaculoides | reverse complement strand
GAGAGAGAGAGAGAGAGAGAGAGAGAGAGAGAGAGAGAGGGGTAGAGAGAGAGAGAGAGGGGTAGAGAGAGAGAGAGAGGAAATGTCAGTGAAAGGGTTATCGAAGAATGAAGATTAATCAATAATACATTAGCCGATCACTTGTCTTTGATAAATAGGAAAATACGTTCAAATCCTTATTCAATATTTTTTTCTTTTCTAAATTTGTTCATTAATGATTGTTTGAGAAATACTCATTAGGCGTCAGAAAATAAACTAATAAGCTGTTTAATAATTAAATATCATATATTTTAGATGTTTTCGTAATGTTCCATTCTTTTATCGTAAATAATCGGTTTCAGAAAATGAAAGTGTAGAGTTAAATTGATAAATTTCACTAGAGCCCCAGGAAATCTATTTTGCACCCTTTGGTTGGTTGTAGACCAATGTTTGTAACCTGCCGTCCAACAGGAATGGTAACAATTCGCTTACAATGCAGATGGAACTTATCAGGCGTGAACCAAATTATTGTACATCGTATATTTCGTTATTCTGCCCAAAGAAATAAGAAGCAAATAATATATCGAAGAGTTGGTATGAAAGCCACTTTATTTACTCGATCGAATTTGACGCTCAATGACAGTGATTTCAGTAGAGACCAAGGTTTACGTGTGATAGCTATGATTACATTGACCAAATGTAATATTTTCCTTTGATATGTCACACGTTGTGATCTGATCGGCAAAGCTCTATTTTCAATGCTTATTGCACAACTATTCGAATTGATTCAGTTAGACATTTCACTCCGCAACAATTATATAGGGATCTCATATTCAAACAGTTTGCTGAATTTACATTGGAAAACCAACTACTTTATCATTTATTACAAAGACAACATTGTAATGGCTCCGGTCGATTTTATGCCCTCTTTTAATCTTTCTCAATGGTAGCAATCAGATTTGCTCCAGTGATCACCCACATCCTCTCCTCTTTGTAATATTTGCAAAGTGACTTTGTGCAGAATGGAAGGTCTGTTTGGATGAGTCAACATTCATAGTAACGATCGGATCATATGCTCAGAAAATATTTTCAAGCATTTAATGACGATATGATCTACAAACATATTACCATGCATTAATTATTATTTATGATTATCCATAGTGATAATAACACTTTCCACACGCACATTTTCGTTTTGAACACAGTCAGGCTGGATGTAACGCTCCCAATCATTAAAATCGATTAATAGTGTAATATTCTTAATAGGGACTCTTGTATGATTTTGAAATAGATTTTGTTTTAAATTTCTACTTCACATTATATATTCAATAAATTTCTCTTTGGATGTTCTTGTGTCGATTGTTCGTGTAGTTGTAGCATCAAATTGCAACCAGCTTTGAGAATAGGGCGCTGTCGAATTAAAATAAAAGTTCACCAGAGATATTGTTGTTAACGAAGTGGTTAGTCGATCAAATCTCGCATGTACTAGCTTAGTGTCACCATTGCATAACTAATTAAATTAAAAACATAATTGATAAAAGAGAGAACTAGACTGGGAGAGAAAATGAAACGTAGAGAAAGAGGTAAAAAACAGTGGGTAATATTATGCAGAATGATTGCTGTTCTGGTTAACTGAATAAAGTCTGCCAGTAACAGTTTAACGGACGGAACCTCCTAACGCATCAACTGTTAAATGGCTACCGTTCAAAATTAAAAGTTTACCAATAATTTCGGTTCTTTTCCCACAGAATATCGCCCGCTGGAACTTCCTTTCGGTCAACGTTTTCCTGTTATTATTTAATAAGAACATCAGCCACATCGACCTTGGCAACCATGGTGGTTCAACAGAAACCATGTGCATCTCCCATTCCTCCAGACTAACTTATTAATTATCCATCTAACCACTTTCTCCCACCAACTATTCTTGGGAGAATCGTGAGGGAAGAGTTCGCAGACGTCATCATCCTTCTTATTCAGGGACTTTTTGAGCGGGGCGTGCTACTCAACCTGAATAAAATTCTAACTGGGTCCCGCCTGCAAGGTTATGAGTTGTTTATCTTGATGTGAGCTCATCATGTCATGCACATATGGTTGTGATGCATGTGCCTGGTGTACCCTTATCAGATATTTGTACCCCAGTGTCACTTTGATGGCATTCACTGTTCTCTCACTCAATAATAATAATAATAATAACAACAACAACAACAATAATAATGTGGAGCAGGCAATTTACTCCTTCTATAGTATAATGATATATGCTATCTGTCTGAGATTTCTTTCTTGAAATATGGAAATTATGATCCTTATATTTAAAAAAAAATGCTTCTCGTTTCACCAGATCCCCCATTATAAAATCATATATTACTCGAATACATGAATTATAGCATTTAAATTCTTCATTTATTTTCATCGTGCTAAAGTTTATGATAATGAATATTATTCGTCTTTTAACCATTTCAAAGAATTTTAGCTTTTACAATATTTGGTTTTGCAACAGAAGCAACTTGTATCAATTGTTTTGTAAAAACTACAAATATTAGAATATGGTCTCTTAGTTTTTTGTTTTTTTTTTTCATTTCATTCTAATTTCGCCCAGTAAAACCATTTTCCCCAGTCATTTGTGCAATTCTATAGAAAATCTATAACAGTATGGTCATTCCATTCTTGCCATAAGTTCAGAATTTTTGGCAAATATATTTTTTCCTATTTCAGCTCAGCAGAAGTGTAAATTTTTCGTCAATTTACAGCCAGTTAAGCATCTTGTGGTAGATATTCTAATTCAAAGAGAGAAGTTTTCTTCGCCTTGGGAAGGATACAGAACAACGCCAATAATTTGGCACTATATTCACTGAAACCGTTATCGCTATCCATATTCCTACCAAATTCTTGTCAGACAGAATTTTCTGAGGGCTTTTACAAGATACTGCAACTGAATTCCTCTCTCGATCGAATGGAGAATGAAAAGCTCTAACATAGAATTTCAATGACGATCTGTTATCTTTTCGATGGCCTTCAACACAACTTTGTTGAAACTTGTGGCAAAGTAGATAAAGGCAAGAATAAGTTTATCAAAGACAAGCTGAAATCTCAGAGACATCCAACACTTACCAGAGCTAAGAGACCAGCGTTAGACTATCAAATAAAGAATTAAAGAAACAAAACAATGAAATGATTTCAGCGTTACAAACAGAAAAAGGCCGTGAGCTGGCAGGTTCGTTACCGCGCCGGACAGTGTTTTAATTCGTTGCTGGACAGTTTAGTTTAATGGTAAAACACTTGACGCGTAATCACAGAGATGTGAGTTTGTGTCTCATGGCTGGCCGGCAACGTATTTTTCTGCATTATTTGGATAATTTATCCTGATCTCGCTATTTATAGCATTATCACGTGTTTGAGAAATAAATTTATTTCTGTATCTTACAATACATCTCAACGCTTCTAAAAAAGAGCAAACTTTGTTTGTTTACTTTCATCGTAAAGTTGAAAAGAATATATATTTAAGATCATTGTTTTATTTAGAATAAAAAAGTATTAAATGTGTGTATACTGCGCATCTCAGTTCATTGCTC
>NC_068981.1:6719187-6719826 GCF_001194135.2 Octopus bimaculoides | reverse complement strand
AGCCTTGTACTTTTCCACTAAGTAACGGGAACGTAAAAACCAGCACCGGTTGTCAAGCAGTTAATTGAGAAGGACAAACACAGACACGCACATTCACACACACACACACACACGCACATTCACACATACGCATATATATATATATATATATATGCAACGGACTTCTTTCAGTTTCTGTTTACCAGATCCACTGACACGGCTTCGATTGACCCAAGGCAATTGACCCAAGACACTTGCAAAAGGTACCAAGCAGTGGATGTGAACCAGGAGCCATTAAGTTGCGAAACAAACTACTTCCCACACAATATGGAATAATTTCGGAAAGGTATGGCTGCCACTTCATCCGCATCATTATAGCACTAGGAACAAAGTACCATTGATGGATATCACTAATAAATCGAAATCAATGACTAACACAAGCACCAGATATTAACAAGTCTTCCATTTTAAAAATGATAGCAAATGGAAGCCATATTTAAACTTGGTAATAGTGACAAAAGTACTTTCCACATTTCTCATTAAGCTGAATGTGTCTTCACACATTTCGCTGCCTTTTCTCTTTCTCTTCCTACCGACTTTTCTCTTCCTCCTCTTTATCTTCTCTCTCACCCTTCCCTTTCTCTCTCTGTATATATATGT
>NC_068981.1:6715983-6718820 GCF_001194135.2 Octopus bimaculoides | reverse complement strand
GTGTGTGTGTGTGTGTGTGTGTGTGTGTGTGTGTGTGTGTGTGTGTGTGTGTGTGTGTGTGTGCGTTCGTGTGTGTGTGTGTGTAAACCCTTATGCATATATAAATATACTTGTGTAAATCCTTAAGCTCCGCATTAGAAATGTATTTGAGGATTGTCACGTCAGAAATGTCATCATATTAGATTAAGAGGATTTCTCCATCAATAAGTATAATGGAAGTTTTGATTAAGATTAGGATATTGGCATATGTTGAGATATTGAGATTACTTAAAGTAGTGGTCTGTTAATGAGAATGGAAGGTCTTTACAGGATGGTACAATAAGCTAATGGAATAGCCACTTGTTACATGACTACCTTCAAAGTATTGTTCAAAAATACAATAACCTTCATTAGAAGAGAAGAATCGAAAGAAACTCGTGATGTTCTGCGTCAACTATAAGTGATACAAGTAGTTCAAACAATGGATTATGTTTTACGTCAGAAAGACGTCTGACGTTTCGGATGTTAGTACTTCTTCAGAGAGAAAGAAAAGAAATAAACGTCATATATCTCCAGGCTGCGAATTTTGTGGAAGAAAAAATGAAAGAATTGCTGAAGTAATGCTTAATGAGGAGGGTCTAGATGTCGGATGAGATGGAAACGGAAATAGATGCGTAATTCTCTGATTAGTATGGGGGAGATTGTATGTTGTGCAGGAGGTGGTGGGTGAATCGTGGAAGTTGTACGAGGTGGGAGGAAGTAAGTTGTGGAGCAAGGAAGAGTAGAAAGAAGCAGGTCTGTCGAAATGTTGAGGGTCAAGTGAGTGAAGTAGAAGATAGGAGAGAAGACTGGACACGGAGGTGATGGAAGATACAACACACACACATAATACATACATACACACATATACAAAATAAATACAAAAACGCACAGGCACATATATATTCTTTTATTTTTTATTTGTTTCCTTCATTTGACTGCGGCGATGCTGGAGCACCGCCTTTAGTCGAGGAGATCGACTCCAGGACTTATTCTTTATAAGCCTAGTACTTACTCTTTCTGTCTCTTTTACAGAACCGCTATGTTACGGGGACGTCGGTTATCAAGCGATAGTGGGAGGACAAGCACAGACCCACAAACATATATATGTATATACTCGACGAGCTTCTTTCAGTTTCCGTCTGCCAAATCCACTCACAAGGCTTTGGTCGGCCCAAGGCTATCGTAGAAGACACTTGCCGAAGGTGACATACAGCGGGACAGAATCTGGAATCATGTGGTTGGCAAGCAAGTTTATTACCACACAGCCACCCCTAAACGTGTATGTACAAACACACACACACACACACACACACACACACACATATATATATATATAGGTGTAGGCGTGAAAGCATCGACATGGTTCCAGGTTCAGCCCCACTGCGTGGCACCTTAGACAAGTATTTTCTACTGTAACTTCTCACCGACCAAAGCCTTGTGAGTAGATTTGTTAGACGGAAACTGAGAGAAGCCCGTCGTATATATAAATAGATGTATGTGTGTATGTGTTTGTGCGTGAATGTGTGTATGTTTGTGTGTTTTTTCCCACCCCACCACTCGACAAACGATGTGGGTGTGTTTACGTCCCCTATAACTTAGCGATTCGGCGAAAGAGGCTGATAGAATAAATACCAAGCCCTCAAAGAAATAAGAACATTCGACTAAAAGTTTTTGAAGGCGTTGCTCCAGCATGGCCGCAGTCTAATGACTAAAGCAAGCGAAAGAAGAAAGGCATGTCGACAGGTGGGCTTTACCCGTTAGAAGTGCCCCCTTACCATTCCATCAAAGAGTTAACGGTCGACAGCATGACATATGTATGTAGACATGATAAGTCGGCCACACACATACGGACATGAAAGGTTGAGGAGGAGGAGGAGGAGTGAGAATAAACTGTCAACAGTTGTTAGTGTAATAGATTAATATATTACGTACACCTCCTACCTCCGCTCAACGAGGTAAGAGGATGTGTACGCCATCTGAACATACTTATTAATACGTGTACACACACACACACACACACACACACACACACATGAACACATATACTTACATGTATATTCCTAGTACTGAATCTATATACATATGCATATTTAAGTATATACACAAGCATACACCCATGCGTCTGCTTCTGCTCAGTATGGTTTCGAATTCTGGCACAGGGTCGGTTATTTTGGCGCAGGGGCTAAGTAGATACACCGACCGCAGTACACAACTGGTACTAAATTTATTGACCCAGGAAGGATGAAAGACAAAGTCGATCCCGGTAGAATTTGAACTCAGAACATAAAGACAGACGAAACACCGCTAAGCATTTTGCCCGGCGTGCTAACGATTCTCTTCTATTCAAGGTACAAGGCCCGAAATTTTGGAGTAGGGGGCTAGTCGATTAGATGGACCCTAGTATGCAACTGGTACTTAATTTGTATGTGTGAGGTGGCGACAGTGCAGAATTGTTAGCACATCGTAGAAAACGCTTAGCGGTATTTTTTCTGGTTTCTTACGTTCTGAATTGAAATCCCACCGAGGTCATCTTTGTTCTTCATTCTTTCGTGATGGGGGTAAGATAAAGTACCAGTCAAGTACTGAGGTCAACGTAGTTCCGCTTCCTTCAATATTCGCGGCCTTCAACTCCGCATCAGACCGGCGTTCCGTTCAGGGAAATGTTGTAATCTCAGTCACTCATACGCCATGGAAGCTGGGCAAGTGGCTTTCAGAGAAAAAGGTATTGTGCCTGCGTGTGTATAGATAGACAGATAGAGAGAGAGAGAGAGAGAGAGAGAGAGAGAGAGAGAGAGAGAGAGAGAGAGAGAGAGAGA
>NC_068981.1:6714386-6715879 GCF_001194135.2 Octopus bimaculoides | reverse complement strand
CAGGTAGATTTAATGCAGAAAATGTACATATGTATTCATATGAAAAAAAAAAAAATTACTGACTTACACAGAATGGAAATGATATCAGGAATTAATTCCTGATATCATTTCCATTCTATGTTAAGTCGGACTTTTTTTTTTTATATGTATAATTTTTTATATGTATAATTATGTACATTTTCTGTATTAAATGTATTTAATATTTTTCGTATATCGACTTGCCTCACTTGCTTGTCCTTACATTTACTCCTATACATACATATATATATATATATGAGAGAGAGAGAGAGAGAGAGAGAGAGAGAGAGAAAGAGAGAGAGAGCAAATGGAATTCACGAGATTTGTTACTCTCTCCGATCGTTTCGACCCATCGTGCACCGGTACCTTGTGTATGAGATGTTGTACAAACAATCGTAGTGTATCATGGGTGCATATGTGTCTCCTCAGGTGACTTGTCAAAAGGTACCACTTTTTTTTATTCGCCGTTTCATTTATTTCTATTACATTATATTTTATGTATTTGTTGTGTGTTACACGTCTACACAAGGGACTCAGCAGGAACCACAATGAAGAATTTTGAGTGGAATAAATAGACTTTAGAGCTTAATTCTTCTTAAACTAATATAATATCGGTTTCTTTTACCAAACCGATAAGTTACGGGGACGTAAACACACCAACACTGGTTCTCAAGCGGGGCGGGGAACAAACACAGGCACAAAGACGCCCACATACATAGATATACCATGGGCTTCTTTCAATTTCCATTTACCAAATCAACTCACAAGGCTTTGGTTGACCCAAGGCTATCGTAGGGAACACTTGCCCGAGGTGCCACTGAACCCGGAAATATGTGGTTTAGAAACAAGCTTCCAACCATGCAGCCGCGATAGTACCTATATATAGGCGCATGGCTCAGTGGTTAAGGTGTTGCACTCACGATTGTGAAATGGTGGGTTCGATTCCCAGACCGAACGTTGCTTTACGATCATTTCGTCATCTGACATGTGGAACATGGTGCACTTGTACAGGTAATGTTGATTTGATGGAGGGCGTGAGCTTATGTGGACACAATCATTTGATGGCTATAAACAAATCATTTGTGCAGTTGTTCGGCAAGAAACTGCAGAAACATCATACGTCGTCCAACGACGGGGAATTTCAATACGATATATATATATATATAACCCTGAAATCCGGATACGTTCGTGCTGCTGGTCGAGGTGAGAGGGATAACTCCCTTGGCAAACAGGACACAGTCGTGTGTCGATAAGCCAGCTGGAGGAGATGTCCTCCTGGGGCTAAAAGCAACAGTAACATCCACCCCTAGGGGTCAGCCACACTTAAGTGGCAATATACTACACTTTATCGTGCAGTTACTGTTAATACTTCATTTAGAGAATTAACATTGCTTGTTTTCACCTTTTCAATATCAGTGAAGAATGTCACTGGAAAAGAAGATATAAGGTTTGCCAGGTTTTCGTCTCTCTCACCA
>NC_068981.1:6712157-6713446 GCF_001194135.2 Octopus bimaculoides | reverse complement strand
ATATATATGTATTATATATATTACATATGTACGTACATATGTGCGTATATTTTATATGTATATAAGTCCAACATTCAGACAATCACTATGAGGTGAGTATTCTCCATTAACAGCTGATGTTGCTATCTTATATCTCTTAAATTCACCTTTATGGAGAATTATATTTATACCAAAAGTAAATTTTAATAAAATTCAAGTTATTCAAAGATGCGTAGATTTGGGTATTTGACATTTTCATTCACAAGACGATATCTGTCAGACTGATAAAATGTACCGCAGAAGATAACAAAATATTACTGAGTTTCTGGTACTTTTTCCACAATGTAAAGTACAACTTCTATCTTATCTTCCAAATCCATGAATCATGTGATGATGGAGACAGGATCACGTGACTCTAAGTTGTTATTACTTTATCAATTTGGCGTCAAAATTGTTAAAAGTGTTGTAAAATTTTGATTGAAATCCTTGTTTTTAACTTTTCTGTTTTCTTACCGCTCATTTATCTTCTAAACGAATGCCTTGAAATAAACCCGGTAAACGGGATATTAGTCAATTTACAGCCTCACGGACCAACAAGCAGTGATAAATATACGCACTCACACACACACACACACACACAGAGAGAAACACACACACGATGCTACACACAGAGAGACATAGACACATACATACATGCGTATGTGAAAGCGTGCTTTCATGTATGTGTGTGTGAGTCTGTGTGTGTATGTATGTAATTATGCATATGTATATATATAGGTGTGTGTGTATTTCCTATTCTTATTTATTTGGTTATTTATTTATTTCCCTCTGTTGCATCATATCATTTTCTCTCATTTTCTCTCATTACGAAACGATATCACAGATGAAAGCAAACGGACCTCCCAGATATATATATATACATATATATATATTCGTGTGTGTGTGTGTGTGTGTGTGTGTGTGTGTGTGTGTGTGTGTGTGCGTGTGTGTTCCTACATTGCGATATGTAGATACGCTCACTTCCACGCGCCTGCACATGCGCACACACACGTTCAGACATATTTATTTACATGGATGTACCGAAATACTCTAGTCTCAACTTCAAAGAGAAAAGAAGAGAAACAAAAAATAGAATTCTAACCTCTATGTGTACGCTCGCGCGCGCGCGCGCTTGTGTGTGTGTGAGTATTGTGTCTGTCTGTCTGTATGTATGTTTGTATAAATGTACATGCATTATATATATATATATATATATATATATATCTACCTATCAATCTATCTATGTATCTATCTGTCTGTCTATCTATGTG
>NC_068981.1:6707543-6711822 GCF_001194135.2 Octopus bimaculoides | reverse complement strand
ATATATATATATATATATATATATATATATACATATATATATACATATGTATATATATATGTATATATATATGTATGTATACTTATATACACCTTGACACTCAGCGCACACACAAACGCGCCCACACTCACACACACACACGCACTCACGCACACACACGCACGCACACACACAAACACATAAACATAAACGTCGACAAAGACACATGCATCGACTTGCCTAGAAACACACGCAACGTGTAAAAAGCGTCAAGTAGGAACAAAGAAGCGTTGCTCGCTTCAATTACAAGCGATGTCGACTTATTGATAAACATCAATGAGGTTAACACTGCTATTATCTTCCAGAATTAAAGTGTTCGGTTATATTTCCTGCCCGTTCTTCTACACTTATATGCGATATTATTCATGGCTTACGTAATCAGAACTTAGTAACAAACAAGCGACACCTAATTGCAATTGAGTGGAAAATATATCGAAAATATATGTGAAAACATAGAGAGGAATCGCTGAAAATGATAAAGCAATACACACACAGACACACACACACACGCATACATACACACAAGCACACCACACGTGTATGTGCATGTGCACACATATACATGTGTGTGCGTGTGGTACATATACATATACAAAATCGGAACAGACTGCCCAGTGGAAGTGCTATAAAAGGTTTGCTTCTTTGGCACGGCCAGAATAATCAGGAAAGTGTTAGATAGCAAATTGTACCGTAGACAGCAGGCAGAAATCCCGCTACGCATGCAAGACTCCAGCAGTTCCAACAAAACCTCGAGTTAATAATGATAATAATAATAATAATAATAATAATAATAATAATAATAATAATAATAATAATAATAATAATAATAATAATAATAATAATAATAATTGTTATGGTGAAAAAAAGAAAGAGCATGCTTGATAATCGACATAGAATGTCCCAGTGACAACAGGATCAAAGAATAAGAAGAAAAAGCGAACAATTATGATGATTTAAAGTGGTTAATACGAAGATTGTGGTCAATGAGGAGAGTATACCTGATACCAGTAGTAATTGGTGCACTTGGATGGAAGTATCAGAACTCAACTACCAACATGGCTGAAAAAGATTTGTGCAAGTGTGAAGGTAGAACATCTACAAAAATCAGCATTGCTTGGAACTGCAAGAATTCTTGGCAGGGTTCTTGAAGCATGACCAGTAAACAAGTGTCACCTTAGTCTGCTGGCTGTGGACAACTGACACTTTCCATCATACCCAGCATAATAAGCTGTAAGTTTTCATATAATAATAATAATAATAATAATAATAATAATAATAATAATAATAATAATAAGGGTTTCAAATTTTGCTACAAGGGCAGCAATTTTGGGGGAGGGCATGAGTCGATTACGTCGACCCCAGTGTTTCACTGGTACTTATTTTATCGACCCCTAAAAGATGAAAGGTAAGGTCGGAGCGTAGCGACGGGCGAAATCCCGCATTTCGTCCAGCGCACTAACGATTCTACCATCTCGCCACCTCAATAACAACAACAACATAATCACAATACTGCTGACGCTTTGGATGAAGTGGTTAAACGAATTAATGGATTTTTTTCCCTCCGCGCTGAAGTTTACGGAACGTTGTTCTTCTCTCCTTATTTCCAAAGCGAACTAAAAAAAAAAAAAAAGGAACACAGAATATTTAATCACAAAATTCTAGCAACCTGCGACACTCGATCTCTTGTACACCACCATTCTTTTGTTTTATACAGCTTCTTAAAATCCTCAGCAATTTAGGCACTTCCCCTCAGAAATTCATTCTACGTTGCAGTTCCATCACAAAATCCTCTCCACATCAATGGATGCCAGCACTGGCGGTTGCTTTAAAATTCCGAGATTCCAGGTTCAGTACTAACTTGTTAAGCCTCGTTTCCTTCTCAAAAACTTTTATTTGACTTTTGTAAATAAAATACCGTAAATTTACACAGCATAGCAATTTTCACTTGTAGACTCTTTTACTAATAAATTCTCCAATTATAAGTTTGCTTGGCATTATACAGTTCTTTAGAATGGTTATACAGTTCTTTAGAATGGTTATACAGTTCTTTAGAATGGTTATACAGTTCTTTAGAATGGTTTGTTCCCCTACAGGGGAACAAACCATTCGTGTAAGAAGCTGTTAAAGTAAGTTTCACCTTCTCTGATTAAACATTTTGTTATCAGCCCACTTTAAGACCATTTGGGATCAATGATAGAAATTTCATGATTTAAAATGACCTAAATAAAAACCTTCCATGAAAATTTCATTGTAATTTGTTCCAAATAAGGTTTAATAATAGTTTTTAAAATTGGTACAAGAAACTTGAGGGTGGTGGTCATTCGATTACATTGATCCCAGTACTTGTTTGGTATTTTATTTATCGACCCTGAAAGGATGAAACACAAAGTTGGCCAATGTGGGTTTTGAGTTACGAACATAAAGAGCCGAAAGAAATGTCACTTAGCATTTTCTTCGACCTTCTAACGAATCTGCCAGCTCGCTGCATTAATACCGGATTAATATGACAAAATTAATCGAAACGAGCGCAATGTATTTCCATAGAAATATGATTGGAGGATTGTTAGACCGTTTCATTTAAGTGGAATGGAGATAAAAATTCTGGGGAAAAACGTTACGTCTTGAATTCATCTCCAAATTGCAATTGATACAAGTGGTTAGTCTCCATTCTCAACATTGCCGCAATCTTATCAAATCTCTCAGCATCTCGCTTCCCCCTGTTAGAGTTGATTTACTTCCACAATCCACTCCTTGTACCAATTCTACCAATAATAAATTGTGAAACTTCCTGCATTTAAAATCAACATTGATGGAATAACTTATGCCATCGTGATAGAACAAACGTGCACACGCTTATTCGTGTATGACTGCATAATTGTGTCTGTGTGTGTGGGGAGGGGGTGAGTGTGTATGTCTGTGTCTTCGTGTGTGTATACCATTGCATCTGCAGAAAAGCTTTCTCTTTCCATCAACATATTTTTATCTGATCTGTTATGTGAGTACAAAAAAAAAAGAAAAAAAAGAGACCGTTCATATGCCCCGGTTGAAAGAGTTTCGTGAAATATTTTCCCTGTTCCGTTATTAGTCATTCTTTGTTAGAAACAATACACTTTCTAAGTCCCATCAACGTTGCAAGACCTTTCCGGTGGAAATTCTGAGTGAAATAATTATGGAGCCAGTTGTTATGACCAACCTTAATTGTAGACCAGATACACAGAAACACTGTTGTATTGTTGACAGGATGTTTCATCTCGGCAACGAGTTCGACGCTAAATTTCGCTATAAACATGGAGCTTTCTGATTCATCAATCAATTTTATTCGAGTCCCTTTTGTCTTTAATCATTTCGATATGTGCAAATAGAAACAAAACAAGAAAACAGATCTTCTATCTTTTATCTCTTACTTGTTTCAGTCGTCAGACTGCAGCCATGCTGGGGCACCGCTTCCAAGAAATTTTAGTCAAATGAATCGATATCAATACTTATATTCTATGAAGGCTAGTACTTATTGTATCGGTTCCTTTTGCCGAACCACTATGTTACGGGGACGTAAACACACTAACAACTATCCTCAAGAGGTGACGGGAAACAAACACAGGCTCAAAGACACACAAATACACATATATATGTATGGGCTTGTGCGTGTGTGAGCGTGTGTGATGTGTGCGTGTATACGGCAACCTTCTTTCAGCTTCCGTCTGCCAAATTCATTCACAAGGATTTGGACGAGCCGAGGCTACAGTAGAAAACACTTGCTCAAGATGCCAGGTAGTGGGACTGATCTCAGGACCATTTGGTTGGGAAGCAAGCTTCTTCCCTCACGGCCAAGGCTGGATGTTTTTCTTTCATCACTCAATTTTATTTGAGCATTGTCAATTAGATGCGTGAAATTAGAAGCAAAATAAGAAGACAGGTAATCAGAAATGTTAACATTGGTGCATAGATATTGTGCAATGACAGTGCCATGTATCCATATGGAGATATCTTTATCAGTGTTGATGTTATCACATGCATGAAAGAAGTAAATGATGTGGACTTGTTTACGACGAGGAACGAAAATCTGTTGTTATTGAATTGTGAGACATCGATTGCCTTCATCATAATTGTAAATAAGCACACCCATCGATATATACGGATATATACTTATATATATATAAATATGTATATATTATAATACATGTATATATATATGCATATATATATATATATATATATATATATATATATATATATATATATA
>NC_068981.1:6704710-6706230 GCF_001194135.2 Octopus bimaculoides | reverse complement strand
TATATATATATTTATATTATTATAGGATTGAACGCCACGCATCCATTTCCAAGTAAGTTTAATATATAAATAATATATAAATATATGCATATATACATATATGTACATACCTACATAAATATGTATATATATATACATGCATATATACGTACAAGACAGCAAAGAAACGTAGACATTGCGATATGTAGATGTGTGTATGAAGGATTGAGGGCGGTAGTATTGTGGTGATGATGGTGCTGTTGTTGGTGGTGGTCGTGGTGTTGGCGTTGTTATTTGGCCCCCATGGTCGTAAAAAAAGACCCAAAGCAGATCTCTCGATCAAATCATTTCCAGCCATGCCAACCACGGCCTTTTGCAGATATCGCACAAAACTAGCAAAATCCTGTCTACTTTTTCAAAGCAACTAAGACGTTATAGAAAAGAAATTCACGTATTATTTCTAGCAGTTGTAGACCAAAAGTGGAGCTTTCCTCTTATTTATTCTGATGATGGGTATTCAGTAATACTTCCAACTGTCTTTTATTCCATTTTTTAGCCAATATTTTTATTTTTAGCAGCAAAGAATAGACCATAATGCTCTTTCAGCACTTTGGACTTGTGTTCTTGGATTTCGAACAATTCCAACAAATTTAGATATCTTCAACATCTGCTCAAACTGCAATTTCTCTCTTTCACTTTATTTCTTTCCTTAATTATCTTTTATGTATTTTTTCTTTATTTTGTCTTTTGTTCTTTCTCTAGTTTCTTTTTGAATTTTCTTTCTCGTTTCGATAATTCAAGCGTTTCTTTCTTGAATTCTTTCTATTCACTTTTTTTTTTTTTTTTTTTTTTTTTTTTTTCTTCTTACTTCCCTAACAAGAAGGAAGTGTAGAAATAGAGAAATTTCCAAAATGGTAAAACAGAAAATAATGTGACTCTGAACACACAAAAAGAAATATTTTTCGGATATTAATAGTGTGAAGCTTAAATTACCAGATATTGATACCATTCCGAAAGGAACTATGTCGCCGATTCCAGTCATTGAACCCCGTGAAAGTTCGCCTTAGCTAAGCAGTAATGGTGGAATTGTCTGGATTGAGTTAACCACACCCTCAAAAAAAAATAATAAATAAATAAAATAAAAATCCTCTTTTCTCTTGTTTTTATAATCTTATGTCGACAACACCATCTATAACACTTCTGACATCATTACTATCAATGTATCATTCACACATGCATACATACATACATACATACATACATACATACATACATACATACACACACACACGCATGCATACATATGTACATGCATACATACATACATACTGACATACATACATACATACTGGCATACATACATACATAAACACATAAACTTATTCACACACATATACATATATATACGAATAAATATTGTCTTTTTCTAAATGCATGATAATAATAAAAATAATAATGTTGATGATGATAATGATAATAATAATAATAATAATAATAATAATAATAATAATAATAATAATAATAATAATAATAATAATAAT
>NC_068981.1:6701616-6704580 GCF_001194135.2 Octopus bimaculoides | reverse complement strand
TATATATATATATATATATGCTGCTATTTTCCCCAGAAGCATGTAACAATGTTACCACCAACATTGTAGCGAGATAAGATCGACGTGTCAAGTTTATTTAGCAGTTTAGATTTCGGATTGAAGAATTCGTCTTAGAATTTTAATCTCATTATGACTAGGCATGAAGGCTACTATTTCCTATCTCCATGTTTTTAAAATGTACAATAAATCAAATACAATAAATCAAATAAAGCTAGTACAGAGGCAATTGCCGTAAGACAAGACAGAGACACGCGGTATTAATTCTTAAAAAGAGTGAACTTGACGTGTGGAGTAGAAAATGCAACGGTTAGGTCAATGTCCTTCTTGAAGGATAAGTTGAAAGGAAAGAAATAAATGCGATACGGCAAAGTTTTACCTCCTCTAAGTAAAAAAAAAAAAAACTGGCTGCAACTGATGAGGAACGTATGACCAGGTAAACTTCAAACATGAACAAGAAGTAGTAAGAGAACGATCGTGAGAAGGAAAAAAGAAGGGATGAAATGGGAAACAAGCAAAGCCGAGAGAGAGAGAGAGAGAGAGAGAGAGAGAGAGAGAGAGAGAGGCGAAGGGAGAAGATGAGGTGAGAGGAGAGTTGAAAGAAGAGAAAGGGTTTAATGAAGAAAGAGGATGGGTAGGAGTAGAAGAGAAAGCGTTCGTTTAAACCTGTCGGCGACGTGGTGCCAAGTTCAAATATGAAACATTGTTCCTTTACTTTCCTTAGGGATGTGAATGGTGGGTGGCGATGTCGCAAACGGATGAGTGACGGAATGGCCTCAGATACGTTATAGCATGCTTCGATTTTGCTCTGGAAAAATATCAACAAGTTGCCTGTTTGATTGAGTTCCATATTCTATTGTGCCACTACTGATAGACCTGGTTATTGATTGGATCACTTAATTATATAGCTACAGATTAATTCATTAGTCGGTTATGGGATTACAAAGTGAGACAAACTGAAAATATGTGACTGTGGCTGGACGCTAGGAGGCTGTAGCGGGGGACAAAAGGAAGATATGACTCTACTGTGAAACAGGAGCGGGAATATGCGAATGTTGTGGAAAGGAATAGAAGAAGAATATTTCGAGGAATGTATGTGATAATATTGATTTCAAATTTTGGCACAAGGCCAGTGATACCCGTAACGATGAAAAGCAGAGTTGACCTCGGCGGAATTTGAACTTAGAAAGTAATATATATAAATATATTCTTTTATTCTTTTACTTGTTTCAGGCATTTGACCGCGGCCATGCCGGAGCACCACCTTTAGTCGAACAAATAGACCTCAGGACTTATGCTTTGTAAGCCTAGTGCTTATTCTATCGGACTCTTTTGTCGAACAGCTAGGTTACGTAGACGTAAACACACTAACATCGGTTATCATGCGATGGAGAGAGGACAAACACACACACACACACACACAAATGTATACATATATATATACGAAGGACTTCTTTGAGTTTCCGTCTACCAAATACACTCACAAGGCTTTGGTCGGCCCGAGGCTATAGTAGAAGACACATGCCCAAGGTGCCACTGCCCGGAACCATGTGGTTGGTAAACAAGCTACTTACCGCACAGCCTATATAGATATTATTTAAGTTTGATTCCGTGTACATAACTAGACCGAAAAGCAAACGTCTAAACACACACACACACACACACACACACACACACACACACACACATGCACACACACGCAAACACATTTAACCAAATAACGACGGAGTGACTTCCTCGTGATTTGAACGTACACCAATGAAGTGTGGTAAACCTATCAACTGAGCAATTTTCTCTCACGAACTCCTGTTTTAATCTTTTCTTAGGACACATCTCCCCCCATCTCTCTCTCTCTCTCTCTCTCTCTTCCTTTCTTTACCCCCTCTCTATCTGTTACATTTTATCTCCCTCTATGATACATGCATGGACACATAATCTGCTGGTTTTTGTGAGCCTGTATATAAATGTGTGTGTGTGTGTGTGTGCGCGCGCGCGTGTGCGTATGTGAATATATGCATGTATATACATATATATGTGTGAATATATACATGTATATACATATATATGTGTGAATATATACATGTATATACATATATATGTGTGAATATATATATATATATATACATACACACATACATGTGTAAATACATTTATGAATGTGTCTGCACATACATACGAACATATACACGTATATATCTACATATACATACACACGCACCTATACATATTTTTATACACACGCACACTCATACACACACACACTCATACACACACACTCATACACACACACACTCATACACACACACACTCATACACACACATGCGTTCACCCCTAAAAATCTTAAGAACTATTGGAGTAAAGAAAAGAAAATAATATATTCGCATAATTTCATAGTTATATATCATTTATTTCGCCTGTTCTCTGACAGATACAGTCGCAGACGTATACACACATACAGATGTACGCAGACACTCACACATAAAGAAGTAAATATACACACATACACACAAGACAACCCGTGTATATGTTTGTATGTGTATATATGAATGTTTATTTATGTATGTGTTAAGGTATGTAAATCAATGTTTAACCTACCTTATTTCCTTCCGCTATATTTAAATTTTATAATTTATGTAGTTTTCGTTTTTCACTGCACACCCCATTTCATTCTTTTCCTGTTTCCCCATATTTTTTTTTATTATTTTCTATTTTCTACAACTTTCCTTCCAGTAATTTCTTTTTGCTCATTGCTACGTAAGATAGCACAATCGCATTAAGCTTCCGTGGCGGCCATTAAACACCGGAAGTAAGAATAAAAGCCTATGTTAATATATACAGGTATGTAAATGTGGTGTCGATATGGAAACACACACACACACACACACACACACACACGCACCCACACACACACACACGCATGTATATATATATATATATATATATAT
>NC_068981.1:6699936-6701039 GCF_001194135.2 Octopus bimaculoides | reverse complement strand
TAGATAGATAGATAGATAGATAGATAGATAGATAGATAGATAGATAGATAGATAGATATAGATATATATGTATGTATATATATATAAACATATATATATATATATATATATATATAAACATATATATATATATATATATATACACACAGGTATGTATAGTACAAACACACATTATAATATGAGTTGCTATATTAAGCAAAAAAGTTGATTTACAAGAAAGAGATGTTAAATGCATTAACTGTTTATTAGCTTCTTATTAAAATTCTAGCGATGTTTGGGTGTGGAAGACTAAGCGATGAATAATAGAGATGCTGGGAACAATAGTCGCAGGGTCTGTAAGACCGAGATGGAGAGAGGTTGTTTATGATGTGTTTCTATGGAATTTGGTAATATCTTAAATATATCTTAGAACTATATTCGGTATCTGTTTGTAAATACATTTTCTCACTTCATGCTGACCGGGCCGTGTGTCTAATTTTAGTTATGGATATGCATGTACGTATATATATATACATACATAGGTATACAAACACAGGTATATACATATACACATAAATATATATATATATATGTGTGTGTGTGTGTGTGTGTGTGTGTGTGTGTGTGTGTGTGTGTGTGTGTGTGTGTGTGTGAAGTATGCTTGTGAATATCTATATATATATGAATATATATGTACGTACACACACACACACACATATATATAGGAATAAACTTTACCGATTTCCCATTAGATTTTGGAAAGTACATAGTGTATGGAGGTGTGTCGAGAATTATGTCTATTCTGGCCGTTGTTATAAAAATAGTTTGTCTTTGTGGGAATGTGGCTGAGAACACTATCCGTTACCGAACAATTAATTAGTCAATGTTCATGTATTACGTTCGTATATATATATATATTATCTTCGAAACGTCTAGATAGAATAGAGACAGCTGATGAAAGGATATTCCAAGTGGCTTTCCGTTTTCCTATATGTTCGTTCCGTTGTCTGTAGTTTATTGTTCTAACGTCCTGTACCCTGATATGCATGTATATACACATGTAGATGTAAGTATGTACATATATGTGTGTATACATGTATATATATTCTTTGTATTATATATAT
>NC_068981.1:6695898-6699912 GCF_001194135.2 Octopus bimaculoides | reverse complement strand
TATATAAATAAGCAACAAGGATATTCAAAGTTAATGCAGTACTCGCATTCTCTATTCCTGAAGAATTCTCCTAGACGTAATTTTCGACAAAAATCTTCTGCATCTTTTATAAGATCGGTTTCGTCTGCTTTCGGGTTGGGTGTAAACTTCAGTCCGTTTTTTAACAGCTTCATTTTCTGTTGTGTTAATTTCTTGGCTGACATGTTGATTATTTTTGGTGCCTGTGGGCTTTCTTCGTCAAGTGTCGCTTGAAGAGTGGTGTTTGTTTCTTTTTTCTTCTTTCATTTGATGGGTGGCACATTGTCTTAAAAATGAAATCCCAATTGGGATAGGGGTGTTTCTTTTGTAGTGAAATATTCTGTTCGCTAGCATTTCATGTTGATAATACACACACACACGCGCATATCTGTGTATGTATGTATGTGTATGTATATATATATATGCATATGTAAGTATATCTGTGTGTATGCATATGTATGTATATATGCATGTGTGTATGTATATATATGCATGCATATGTGTGTGTATGTATGTATATGAATACATATGTGTGTATGTATGTATATATATGCGTGTGTATATATGTATGTATATATATATATGTATATATGTATGTATATGTATGTATATGTATGTGTGTATATGTATATATACATATATATATATATGTATGTATATATTTTTTTGTATGTTTATATGTAGGCAAGTATATATGTGAGCTAGCATGATCTCCCCCAACTTCCCCTCCCAAACCAATATAAAAAACAAATACATTTCTATCAACAAACTTTCCAAAACTAACCTTATTTTTTTTCTCTCTCCTATCATCCCCTTTTTATCAAAAGACATATATCTTACACCTCGTTAACAACCCTCACCCCCACCCCAGACACATACCTAAACTCATCTTTAACATAGAAAATTGCTGAAGTTTCTCTTTATGAAACTAAGCCAGGAATTCCAACAACGTTTCGTGGTTCGTTACCTCAACAGCTCTTTCATAGGATCTAGAGGCTAAGGACATCGTTAGGAGGAATCACGTCCTATTTCGGCCCCTACTTCTCTACCGTTTTAGACGTACCGGCCCCCTTTCGGAGGTGTCTTCAGCTTCGGTGCTGAGTGTGTTTTTTCTTTTTTCTTTGGTGTCCTCGATGCACCATCAACGAATGTCAACGGGAGAATGACTACCCTTCCAAATTTTCCCTCAAATACTTACCGGTAGGCTCCAATAACCAGCGCCGGCTAACTGTCACGTGACACAATCTAAGCTTCAACTGACCAATGGAGCGGAAGGGCGCGTAGTTTTGGCCCGCGCCCTCTCTAGACCTACCTTCCAACAGAGTGGTGTCAATTTCAGCTCCAGCAACCAGAGCCAACCAGCTGTCTGGTGGTACAAGCGTTCGAACTATCAAGGAGGAGCGCGCGCACTGAACTTTTTGTTATTTTTTAGAGTATGACAGACTTTCGTGTTTCCGAGAAAATCTTTCTCGAACCATCTCCACATCAAGCGATCTATCGTAGGTTAAATTTGGTGGGGAAGCAGTAAAGCCGAGTGGTGAGGAAGTTCACAATGCAAGCACGTGGTCTCAAGTTCGATCCAACTGTACGGTATCTAAAGCACAAGTTATTTGCTGTAGTCTTGGCTGAACATATGTCTTGTGAGTGAAAATGAGTAAATGGAAACAGTACAGAAGCCGACAAATGGGATTGTACTTGTAACTAAAAAGGTCTGCCCTTGTCATACACTGTATCATGTTGATTGTTGCCGAGAATTACGTTTAGGTTATACAGATCTGCGGAATACTCAGCTACTAATGTGTTAGATCAAGGGAAGGTAATTCCGTTGATCAAACGACTGGATCATTATCGTTGAGCGACGAAGAACCACTCCATCCTGCACTTTTGTGGGATTTCAAATGAAACTTTCTCCCTTGTCGCTCTCCTCAGAATAGCAAGTTTGGCCACTTCTGTTTCGGTTCTTGTGCTAACAGAAGGACAGTGGCTGAGTGCACCGTTAATATTACTGTCAGAATATGGAACATGACTGAAACTAAGGTGATAGAGGGTGAATTGCTGGTTACAAGATGCGAAACCAAGAGTATTGATTAACCATCACAAGTTGGTTGGATTAAAGACCTCACTGGGAAAGGGAATTCTATGTCTATGTTAAAGTTTAGGGTGTGGAGTAGGTTCGGACAATTGGCAGAGATGAAACGTAAGTGCTACCGGGAACAAAAAGCGAACTTGCGATCTCTCGGCTGATTGTGAAGTATATATGATTGTATCGTAGTGCCTCATCCACAGGGCCATTGCCTGTTGTACCCCCTCCATATTCTAATACTTGCTATTCCCTCATCTACTTGATCATTATCTTCTAGTGTTTATGATTCAGGATTTCTTTACTTGTGTCCCAGGTTTAAAATGGCGTCGAGTTGTAAAGGCTTCGCGCCTTTTGTTCTGGTAGTCGGTATTCTGAGTTCAGTTCTTCCAAGGTCACTTTTGACTGTCGTTGTTTCGCAGTTGATAGAATGAAGTTACAATCTAAGGCGGTGGTTTGGCGGAACTGTAAACATGCTCGGTGACTCTTTGCGCTCTGAGTTCAAATGCGACCATGGCCTTAGTCTGTCGCCCGGTTTAACATCATTTCTTGGTATCCTGGGTTTCTATTTCAGGACACAACCTGTTGTTGCACAAGGGTCAGGTTTCTGGTTTGAGGACTCCTCCTAAGATCCCTCCCACCCTCCTATCAGTTTCAGAAGCTCCGTGAATGGTGATAGGCGCTTCCTCCCTTCCTGAATAAAAGGTGAAACAATGTGCAGCGGAAAAGGAAATGATTGTGTGGCCTTAATGCATTTCTCTCCAGAATGACTAATGTCTTTCAAAGAATGGTTTGGAATCAGTAAAACAACAGTCTGTTGCGAATACGGTGAGTGAAGAAGACAATTCTTACTAAACGTTGTCGGTCGCCAGTTTTACTTAAATATTAATAAACATTCGCAACACAATATATTTTTTAAAAAATAGCAAAATAGAATAAAATCAAATTCGAACTGTGAGGACAAGCAGCAGGTTGGCTGTGTCGGTTTAGTGGTCCATTGAGAAAATCAGTTTCTTTCTTTGAATTTATGGTTTTGTCAATAATGATATCATAGAAAGTTTAATAGAACTTATTGGATTTACACTTGTTAATTGTGTTGAATAAATAAATCTATACCCGAGTGGGGAGAGCGGTGCGATGGGGAGAGCGGTGCGATGGGGAGAGCGGTGCGATGGGGAGAGCGGTGCGATGGGGAGAAGGGGCATTTGTATGTTGGCAGATAAGGAAAAAGAACCATTGAAAGAACAACGAAACAATGCATTGATGAAAACAAAGGAGTTTCATTCAATACGCATTTTATTGCAGTGTCAAAACAGGACGGTTTATATCTCCGAATGCTGTTTTCTATCAAAACATGAATTCGAAAAACTAAGGAATATTTTTGTTTAAATATTATTTTAATGTTGTTGTTGTTGTTGTTGTTGATGATGTTTGATTTTGCTGATATTGTTATTGTCGGACTGTGTGGATTCGTCGATATACAATAAAGAATCAGACAATTAAACGAATGAGGCATTGATCCACGAGTCAATACGGTTTGCTACTTTTTTGATTAATGACAATCTCACATTCTGCTTGTTGTTTCTATACCCCACACCCCTTGTGTGTGTGTGTGTGTGTGTGATTTTGAACAGTATTCTAAGTATTTTAGGAGTGGAAGACGAGAGACTGATATATGTGACCGAAGCATTATATTTGTAATATTTACCAAACTTAAGGTGGCGAGCTGGCAGATACGTTAGGACGCCGAGCGAAATGCTCAGCGGTATTTCGTCTGCCGCCACGTTCTGAGTTCAAATTCTGCCGAGGTCGACTTTGCCTTTCATCCATTTGGGGTCGATTAAATAAGTATCAGTTCCGCACTAGGGTCGATATAATCGACTTAATCTGTTTGTCTGTCCTTGTTTGTCCCCCCC
>NC_068981.1:6691447-6695849 GCF_001194135.2 Octopus bimaculoides | reverse complement strand
GTGTGTAGCCCCTTGTGGGCAGTAAAGAAATAAGAAACGTTAGCACGCCGGGCGAAATGCTTAGCGGTATTTCGTCTGTCTTTACGTTCTGGGTTCAAATTCCGACGAGATCGATTTTGCCTTTCATCCTTTCGGAGTCGATAAATTAAGTATCAGTTGCGTACTGGAGTCGATCTATCTAATCGACTAGCTCCCTCCCCGAAATTTTCAGGCCTTGTTCCTGGAGTAGAAAAGAATTTTTAAGGCGGCGAGCTGGCAGAAACGTTAGCACGCCGCGCGAAATGCTTAGCGGTATTTTGTCTGTCTTTATGTTCTGAGTTCAAATTCCGCCGACTTTGCTTTTCATCCTTTCACGGTCGATGAATTAAGTACCAGTTGAACATTGGGTTCGATGTAATCGACTTAGCCTCGCCCTGAAATTGCTGGCCTTCTGCCAAAAATTGAAACCAGTATTTACCAAACGTCCACAGTTAATTGCACTTTTACCTACACACGAGGCAGATGTGTTTTCTGTACTTGTGTACTGACTCCAGTTAAGATTACACACACACACACACACACACGCTCGATGAACTAAATGTTGGTTTCAAAGCATCATACATTTGTTGCTACTCAATAAATCCAAGAAAAAGTCCAGTTCCAATTCCTGTATTGTTTGGTAATTAATTTTACATTCAGCCTTCCAGCATTTCATGTTTATGGTGGCCATAATACATAAACGAAATTAGCGTTCAGGGCTGACAGAACACAGAAAATCATTCGGTATGAAGCGAAATATTCTTGGCTTCGTGGAAAGGAGTATTAGTTTCTATGGTACTCTTAATGAACAATAGAAATATATTTAATAATCAACAAATAATATAACTCCCGTTGCTATAAGCCAGGAGTCAATCTTCTTTCCAAATAGAAGCAGATTCAAAGAAATGGATGCTTAAGAATTAATTCTAATCGTCAGGCTTGATTACTCGCCTTTATTTCCATTTCGATTGTCTCCCTTACAGAGAGCTATAACGTCAGAAAGGTCGACTAATATCTTCTTAACGTGTTATGATTTAATCACAAAAGCACGTTGAATAGCAAAAAGCTGTGGTTAACGTTTGGAAAGCGTACAGTGTTTAATGGCGTGAACATAATGTGATCAGTGTATCAAACAGTTGTTACCATGAACAAATAAAAACATTGGCTACCTAACTTCCTTATTCTGTCAGAATTATCTGCTTTTGTTAGAACAGCTCTATTTATTTGTCTCGTCTCTTATTTGCTTTATTGCGATAGATAACACATATTGAAATGAACTTTGCATTCATATAATTTCATTTCTTTTCAATAGGTAGCTTATATTGACATCCTATCAACTTTCAAGTTTTACTCCCACACACCTATATATCTGTAAACAGGCAGGTTTATAAATATATATGTATGTACATATATATATATATATATATATATATATATATATATATATATATAAGGTATAAGTTAGAGGTGTTAAGCCCTCTAAGGGATAGAATTATCTAGAGGCACTCCTGGTAATTACCTCCGTAAACTCACTCTTACCTTCACATTGCTTAACTAATTAAATAATGACTTTTTATAACCAAATATACACTTCTGTTTGTTGTTTTCCTCTATTTTCTGACCCCCATCTCTCTCTCTCTCTATCTCTCTCTCTCTCTATCTATCTCTCTCTCTCCCTCTCTCTCTCTCTCTCTCTCTCTATCTCTCTCTCTCTCTCTCTATCTATCTCTCTCTCTCTCTCTGCATGTACGTATATGTATGTATGTATAATCATAAACTTTTGAGAAAACGTAAAATAAATTTCTTTTGGGAATAGTGGATCACGAAGCGCATAAAGCTATTAAATAACAGCATGTAATTATTTACTCACTATCATTTATGCATCCATACTTGTCAATAAAAATATGTATGAATACTTGACTCGGACTTTATTTCGTCGACCCCGAAAGGATGAAAGGTAAAGCAGACCGCGGAAGAATGTTAACTTGGAATGTAAAAAGTCGAAAGAAATCCCGTTAAGTAGTTTGTCCGAGGCGTTAACGAATTTTGCCAGCTCTCCGATACAATAACGAATACTGGTAATATATATGCGTTATTTTGTAGATTTGAGTCTAAATAATGTCTACATTTCCAGCTTTCTTCTTCCTCATCAGGGGAATCTGAAGTTGGACTCTGTGAATCATAGGAGAGTTTAGTAAATTTTAGAGCTGTGATTTTTTTTCCTTACCCTTCCTCTGAGCGTCAGAGTTAGAAAAAGAAAATACAGTGTTACCTCGCAGTACGAGTTTAATTCGTTCCATGACCGAGCTCTTCTAACGATTTACTCGTTTTACAAATCAGTTTCTCTCAATTGAAATTAACTGAAATATAATTAATCCGTTCGGCCCCCCCCCCCCAAAAAAAAACACTCCAAAATAATTTTTTATGGGTTTTAAAACCGAAAAGGTGTAGGTATATGCAAAATGACATTTATAAAACAAGAGAATGCAAAAGAAATATGTAAACTGGTTTTATTAACTGAATGTGATGTGTGGTCGTACTGCGGTTTTCCGATCGCATTTCAAGACAAAAATTCGCACTCGTACAGTAAATTACTCGTACAATGGTGTACTCGTACTGCGAGGTTCTACTGTACCTCACACGATCGCTTCAGTAAAAGTATAAGGCATCCTGTTATTTATATGAAAAAAATACGGGTCGTTTTATTTTATAGAAGAGCGCGCATAATTTTGAATTGGATGGTCTACTGATTCTCATTATGTTTGAATATGGCAGTAATCATTCAAATCGAAGCTCCACCACTGGGACATCGAAGCAAGTAGTATCAATAAATTATTGGGCAATAATTTAATCGGCAATTATTTAAGTTTTTTTGAAATTCTGTCTGGGAATTCCTTTCAAGGAAATTAGATCACGACGGAAATAATTATGGAGAAATTGCTGAGGTAAGTAATAATTAGTATGTATTTTGTGTGTGTGTCTGTGTGTGTGTGTGCGTGTGTGTGCGCGTGTGTGTGTGTTTGTGTGTGCGTTCGTTCGTTGCGTGCGTTCATGAGTGTGTGTATGTGCATCTGTTAGAGAGAAGAGTGAAGAGAGTATGTGCGAATTGTGTGTATTTGAGCGCGAGCGCACGAGCGCGTGTGTGTGCGTGCGTATGTGTGTGTGCGCGCGTGTGTGTGTGTGTGTGCGTGCGTGCGTATGTGTGTGTATGTATGTGTTTGTGTGAGAGAGAGAGAGTGGAAGAGAGGAGGAGTATACACATGCTTTTTAAAAAGATGTTAGCGTGTGTTAAAGAGACCTGCGCAAAGGAATGGCAACAAGCATGGATGTTTTTGAGAATCCGTGCATGCGTGTGTGTATGTATGTGTGCGCGCATGCGTGTGTGTGCGTGTGTCCGTGTGTGCGTGTTAGTGTTTATAGGACATATGTGAATTCAGAAAGAAAGTGTTCAATATGTCGCCATACCAAATCTCTTGTGTTACTTCCTTTACCAAATACTTGACTGCATTGCTATAGAAACGAACCCACTTGTCCATTTCATCATTTTGACCTGGATGGGGAGATTATCAACTATGAAAGCCGTTCTCATCAACCAACACAGCATTGCTTTCATCACAATCAACTCTACTGTAATGATAAACAATAAACCAATTCTATGAAACGAAAGAAACATTTAACGACAAAGAAATGGCACAGTTCTAATTTGGTCTTTTAATTCATACTCTAACGGCAGCACAAAGAACACTTTTTGGAGTTTTTCATGTTTCTGTCAGAATCTTTCGAGCTCATTTGAGAAAGTACAATTCAAAGACCACTTCTACAAATTCACAGAAAGTAGATTCTACTTAGAACCTCATCATTCATTTAAAGAATCACACTTATCTCTTTAATAGGATGTAATTAACGGTGACTTCCAGAAATAATGCCATTAACAGAACTTTCTAGCAGACCTTTACTTCGTAGAGGCCAAAGACTCACAGAAATTTAAATCCTGGAAATAATGCGATTGACATTGTTGGGAATGGTTGCTGATGGTGACGTGAAGACATATGTAGAGTTGGAACTAGTTCTTAGATTTTACTGGATTTCTTCAAAATGTTCAAAGTTCCGTTGCTAAGTAAAGAATAAGCAACGGAGATCTTCATTTAACTATTTCTTCGTTTTTCATTTTTACATGAATAAATTCATTCCTCATTATCAATGAATGAATACACAAGTAGTAGTAGTAGTAGTAGTAGTAGTAGTAGTAGTAGTAGTAGTAGTAGTAGTAGTAGTAGTGGTAGCGGTGATGGTGGTGATTGTGGTGGTGAAGGGGGAATTATGCTTTGAAAACTTTGTAGATGAGACACTGGTCTTTGTTATTTTCGTTGTTTCAACCGGCACC
>NC_068981.1:6690011-6691419 GCF_001194135.2 Octopus bimaculoides | reverse complement strand
CACCACCGCCACCGCCACCACCACCACCACAAGGTCGACTTGGTAATTAAGGTAAGGATGGTGGTTGTAATGTCAGTTATAGTTGTTGTGGTGGAGATAGTAGTAATAATGGGAAAAGGTAACTGGAGATGATTATAGGCGCCGGCCTAGCTGTGTGGTAAGAAGCTTGCTTCCCAACTACGTGGCTCTAGATTCAGTCCCACTGCAAGTAGGTAAGTCTTTCCTACTATACCACCAGGCCGGTCAAAACCTTGTGAATGGATTTGGCAGACGGAAACTGAAAAAGAAGCCCGTCATATATATAAATATATGTGTGTGCGTGTGTGCGCGCGCGTGTGCATGTGCATATGTTTGTCTCGCACCACCGCTTGATAACCGATATTGGTGTGTTTACATCCCTGTAACTTAGCGATTCGGCAAAAGAGACCAATAGAATAAGTACCGGGCTCTAAAAAATAAGCCCTGAGGTCGATTCATGGAACTAAAATTTCAAGGTTGTGTGCCCCAGCATGGCCACAGTCTAATGACTGAAGCAAGTAAACGATAAAAGATTATAAAGGAGACAATGGAGGTGGCGGCGGCAGCAGTGGTGGTGGTGGTGGTGGTGGTGGTATTAAATTGTTGTTGTTACCATTGCCAATGTTGTTTACAGTGACGTTGGTGATGGTTGTGTGGTTGGGGTAGATGAGTGATTCAGAAGTAGGGGAGTTGGTAAGGGTTCTGATGCTGGCAGTGAATAAGTTGATGAGGGTTAACATGGCAGCGGAAGTGACGAGGGTGGGGGGGCGATGGTGGTGGTGTTTGTGGTGATGGTGCTGATGATGGATGAAATGGTGTGGGTGGCGGCGAGTGTATTAGGATAAGGAAATGACATATAAGGCCACCAGGATTAAACATCGATTTTAGATCGATTTGTCAAACGACCCCATTAAGAATAAAAATAACTATCTGTTAAATGCAGGGCATTATCACTGAATACAACCAGTATATTGTGACTAATGGAAGCGTTCGATTGTGTAACTAGTGATATCATAGTGTTTAGGATAAAAGATGGCAGAAAGATTGCCCCGTTTATATGGGGTGGCTCTATCGCATACAATAAGCCATTGTATTTACTAGAACGGAGATTTGGTTTTAGATTTCTCTTTTATTTTTTTTACATTTTTACAGATTTGAGAAAAGAATGAAACACACATAATCTCATTTCTCTTTATACTCTTCTCTTTCACCCACTTTTCTTTCTCCTCTCTGTCTGTCTGTCTGTTTCTCTCTCTCTCTCTCTCTCTCTCTCTCTCTCTCTCTCTCTCTCTCTCTCTCGCTATCTCTCTCTCGCTCGCTCGCTCTTTCTTCTTCTCTAAGGTCACTCTACGGGCTTCTTACGCACTATGTCTGCACGACATCTCACCAT
>NC_068981.1:6688710-6690001 GCF_001194135.2 Octopus bimaculoides | reverse complement strand
GCACTATGTCTGCACGACATCTCACCATCACCTTTCAGTATTAATCATATCGACAAAGATACGACCAGAATATCTGCACGCACACACATACACACACAAACACACACACACAAACACACACACACACACACACACACACACACACACACACACACACTAGACGTTTGAAGCAGCCCCATATTATTTAAAGTTCCGTGGCTGTAGAACATATCCACCTCGTCAGATGTAAAAAGAATTTAAAAGAAATTTAAAATGACTTCTGCGTTGTGATTTAAGCCGTCATTGGTTAGTTCAAGTCACCTGATTGTTTATCTCTCTTAGAAATCTCTATTCTTTGATTGAATTTCCGAAGTGGTACAGTAGATAGGTTGCCGGATCAGGTACTTGGCATTCTGCAACGTGCAATATTAAGTGACGTCACTTCTTATTTGGCGTCACTTGTTGGGCAAATATCAGGGTGTGACACTTTAATAATATTTACCATGTAGTGTGATAACAAAGTTGGATGAGTTTGTGTGAGTAGCATAGCTGCCTAGTGATAGCAGACTGTAATCGCTCGCTAGGTTTATCAACGGCCAATGAATTGGCTGTTCATACCAACGTTGGTACCTCTGGTAACAAGAATAGTTTAGTTTTCGTTTTGGTGTATGTAACAAGCTGGATGAGTAAGTGCAGTTTCTCACGGGGAAAAAGTTGGTGGGTACGAATTCCAGGGGAATAAGGAGGTACGCTGTCAAGTACCCTCTAGATGAAGTGGGAAAGGGATGAAAATTGTTCACTGTCCCTACGCCAGAAGGCATGCATATGTTGCATGTATCCTGTCTTAAAGTTATTAGTTATATTCGTGTAGTCATATGATGTCATAGGATGGTATGAGATTGGTTCTATAGACAACCGATTTTGAGAGGCAGGATTCCATCCCACACGCCACACATACCTCAATGTGCAGGTGCTAAGACATCGAAACTTACTCGTTGCTGTATGGGTGCGTGTTTGCTTCTGCTTTAGCGTGCAATGCTGAAAATGATATTATCTAAGCATGAGTAACTAACGTTGAAGTTATGGGAATTGAAGAGTTTATGATATCTATAAGTAATTTGGAAATATTGTCTAGCTAGCACTTCGCTTATTATAAATACATACATATAATACGTGCATATGTATGAGGGAGGATATGTGCGTGTAGACTCAAAATCAAAGAGTTGAAACGCGTTAGGCCAGTGGTTCCCAACCTGGGGTCCGCGGACCCCTGGTGGTCTGTGAACGAAATTCAAAATTTCATACATATATA
>NC_068981.1:6685968-6688590 GCF_001194135.2 Octopus bimaculoides | reverse complement strand
ATATAATGATAAGCATATTAAAAGGGGTCCATGGGGAAATTCATTTAAATAAAATGGTTAGGAACCACTGTTGGGAACCACTGCGTTAGACCATAATTAGATGATAACAAGAGAGAAATGCCTTTACACTGATTTTTATTTAATTATTTTTCTGCATTGGGTTGAGAGTTGTGAAAGTAAACTCCATGTCAGCGGTTTTCAACCATATGGACCCGTCTGGTTCTTATTTTACTAAAGCCATTTGATGTTTAAAGATTCTTATTACATTTATATAATTAAATATTGTTAGGAATTGTATAAAACATTCTTAAAATATTTTGTATATTGTACAAGTAAAAACAGTTTATTGCACATAATTTTTAACAACAAAATCTTCTGTGAATCCCAAGGGTCATATGGGCCCCTGTTGAGAACCACTGCTTTAACTGAACCAAGTTTGCGTTCCGGTTTCAAGAGATGGCTCATACTTTTGTCTTTTTTCACACATATTCCGCATTTGTTTTGCGACTGAGTTTTGTCTACCTTTGTCCTCATCAAACTCTTCCTAATTTCTTTGTTCTTGAACGGCTGTAATTAGCATTTCAGTTTTTCATTTAAGGTATTTTTTACTTCCAGCGTTCTCGGTTTGTTGCATGAATTGGACACGTAATTCCTTCTCTCTCCAGCTGTTCGCTTCATTGTTCTTCTTTCTGTTCTCGAATTCTCTTATTGTTCTGTCCACGTTTTGGAGATTTCTAGCCACCAATAGTATTATTTCTTCATCATGTTGTTGCTGATTTATCCATGCAAATTACCTGATTTACCTGTCATGGTGCTTTTTATAGTGCTGACCATCGACATTTAGCGGAATTTGAACTCAGAGCGCGCTGACTCGAAACAAATACCACAAGGCATTCTATCCGATTCTCTACTGATTCCGCAACCTTCACGAATTGCAAAAAAAAACGTGATCATCACTCTTCAAAGGGAAATGATACACTGCATAACGTAGCAGACAATAAATACAGACAGGATGGTCACATGGGAAGATTTTGGTATTAGTGTTTCTCGTTAAGGATTGACCAAGGAATGAATAAGAACGTCATACTAAACGAGATTTCGAACCCTGGAGCCGAGAATCTTGATGCCACCACTTAATCTAGACACCAGTAGATTAATAAAATAATCCCTGATGTATATTAAATAATAGATTAAATAATAATCCCTGATGTAACATTTCTAGGATTTTATTCAATTTCTAAACTGTACGTTCGATAGTAATTGGTTTCAAATCTTGGCACAAGGCCAGCAATTTTAGTTGAAGAGGTAAATCGATGACATCGTTCCTCCCCTTCTCCCGGAACTCAGCTGGTACTTATTTTATCGACCCCCAAAAGGATGACTTCGGTGAAAATTGAAATCAGAACGAAAAGACAGATGAAATACCGCAAAGCATTTCGCCCGACGCGCTAACATATCTGCTACCTTGCCGACTTACCTTTTATCAATAATTAAAATCAGATTTAAGTAGTTTTTTCTAAAAATAACAGGAAAAAATAATAATACACCATAACTACAACATTACTTCGAACCTACTGACCTTTTCTTTAGGAATAATGTCTCTCTCTCTTTCTCTCTCTCTCTCTCTCTCTCTCTCTCTCTCTCTCTCTCTCTCTCTCACACACACACACACACACAAACACACCTCACACACACACACACACAACCAGATAAAGAGACACAGAATTTCATAGAGAAGTTTGAGACAGAATTACTTGAAATAGTAATGAGCGCGTGGAAAAATAAATATCACGTCCCGACCAGAGTGTTTGTGAAGAGGTATTCGAACAGGGAATATAAAGGTTTACTTAAACATTATTATTACTATTATTATTATTATTATTATTACTATTATTATTATTATTATTATTATTATTATTATTATTATTATTATTATTCAGATATTTTCATGGACGAAACGAAATATCATTCCCTGGCTTCTGTAATGAACCGAAAAAAACATTGAAATACCAACTGCTGAGCTTAAGGCGTGTTTTGTCACATTTGTGAATAGGTTGATGAGATGAGAACAGAATCCGTGCAAAACTTTCTATTCTCACAGACGATATCTGTAAGCTGTATTAGCTGCCCGTACTTCAGGAGATTTGGTTTTTATTTACTGTTACATATAAGCGGGTTAGTTGATAATATCATTTCTTGTAATGAGCAATGCTCTGTGCAATATTTCACCTTTAAGCATATCTGTGGCTATACTTATGCATGAATGTTTGTATAAATATATACATACATGTATATAAATGTGTGTGTGTGTGTATTTGATTGTGTGTACATGAGGTGGAGCATATGTGTGTGTGTGTATGTGTGTGTAGAATATGAGAGGTTTAGTTCACTTGTGATCTAAACGAATTGGTACACTGGGTAAGTGCTATAGACGGCCGACCATTAGGTTCCAAGATCACAGCTAAGGCCGGATCTAGGGATCCGTGTTAGGGTTTCGTTATAGCAGGGATATATCATTATTAGAGGAGAAATAAAAACCAAGGCAAAACGAATATCTCAAGTCATTTATAATACGGTAAGATGGATTTGAAGTCTTACAGCTGCTTTTGGGATAACATTATA
>NC_068981.1:6683075-6685922 GCF_001194135.2 Octopus bimaculoides | reverse complement strand
ATATATATATATATATATATATATATAAAGTAGTTGTATGTTGTCAACGTAATGTGACAGTCCCATGAAGGGAATAATACTATTGCTATTTAGCCCTAAGAAGCAGCACTACTTCCTGTCAGCCTTGACACATTTCCTGTGTCCTTATGTTTACAAATGGAAGATAAGCACCCCCAACCAGCTAACCCTGTATCCAGAGACTAGTTTTTGAGTCATTGATCTGGAGTAGCATAGCTTGCTAGTTGGAGGTGCCCATCTAGCTCTTGTAAACATATAATAATTCTAGTGAAATACATTCACTGATTTCAAAAATAGAAATAATACGTTTCTAAATCTCTCAGAGAGATTTATGCAGTAGTGATGCGATAAAGTAGTTGTAATCATGTCAACTTAATGTGACAGTCCCATGAAGGGAACAATACTACTGCTATTTAGCCCTAGGAAGGAGCACCACTTCCTGTCAGCCTTGACACATTTCCTGTGTCCTTATGTTTGCATAAATCTCTCTGAGAGATTTAGAAATGTATTATTTCTATTTTGGATATCAGTGAATGAATTTCACTAGAATTATTATATGTTTACAAGAGCTTGACAGGCATCTTCGACTAGCAGGTCATGCTACTCCAGACTGAAGACGAGCAATGACTCAGAAACTAGTCTCTGGATGCAGGCTCAGCTGGGTGGGGGTGCTTATCTCCCCATTGTAAACATAAGGACACAGAAAATGTGTCAAGGCTGACAGGAAGCGGTGCTGCTTCCTAAGGCTAAATAGCAGTAGTATTATTCCCTTCATGGGACTGTCACATTAAGTTGACAGCATACAACTACTTTATCGTATCGCTACTGCATATAATTTGAAGTTCTGTGTCATGATAGAGGAGGAGAAAAGCAGGAAGTGCCAAGACCTAGGATTGGAACGGAAAAGAATCCACAGAGTCTCAAAAGTGAGTGTGGTGCCTTTTGTGATCGATGCAGTTGGAACCATCTCAAAGAGAGAAATAGTCGAGCATCAAACGCTGCAAGTATCAAATTTCAAAGGAAGTTTTCAGTTGGTAGTCATATCTCGAGCGGCTCATGTGTTGAGAAAATTATTGCGAGTCTAAGTTGCTGGTTAGAGCTGAAACGTGACATAGATAGATCTGAAATTAAGCGAATAAGAAGAAGAAGAAACAACAAAATATTGATGAGGAGGAAAATAAAGCTAACGTAGAAGACGAGAAAATATCATCACAATCCGAGATCCTTTTATATCGTAAATGATCCAGTGCAATACTTGACCAGTCTCAGAACAACAGCTCTCTTCTCCACACTTTTTATCCTGGAAACACAATCCTCATGCCATCCTCTTCTTATCACAATAGATTCATACAGGCAGGGATAACATAAAACAGTTTCACACCTTAAAAGCCCAGTAGAGACACTTCTACCACCGAGGGACATAATGGCAATTCGCACTATCATCTTAATCCTTTACATAAATATTTACGATCCAACAAGAGAGCCACTAGATTTTTACACATGCTAGAAACATTAGCTGAATTTTTATCCAATCAAGCACTTCTATCTTACAAAATGGAAGTTCATAATGGACAACACAATATTCTGAACGGCGAGCTGGCAGAAACGTTAACACGCCGAGCGAAATGCTTAGCGGTATTTCGTCTGCCGCTACGTTCTGAGTTCAAATTCCGCCGAGGTCGACTTTGCATTTCATCCTTTCGGGGTCGAGTACCAGTTACGCACTGGGGTCGGTATAATCGGCTTAATCCGTTTGTCTGTCCTTGTTTGTCCCCTCTGTGTGTAGCCCCTTGTGGGTAGTAAAGAAATAACACAATATTCTGAACGAAACAATGGTTGATAGCAACAGGAACACGTTCCACCATGTTTCTTCAAATAGTCATGATAGGAATAGCAAATCTTTTTTTCTTCTTTATAATTTCTAAGACTCTGGCATCTCTAAGTATTATTCGATATAATTCTACAATCCACACCACAGACTTGCCGTGAAAACAAATTGTTTACGTCAGGAAATCTGTCAGCCAACAACACATGTATTTCTTCAGACACTTGTATGTTAAGAACAATTTCACCAATTTCTTTCATTTACTTTACTACTGCCTTTTAAAAAAGACGTAAACGTCACATCGTTCCATTCCTTCCTTCTTTTAAAATATACAACCTTTAAATGGGGCTAAAAATAACAAAATTGAACAAAATAAACACCATAAATATCCGAGGAACAAGTCAAGGTATTCACTTTCTGAATAATTTAGTCACATTTCGATTATAACCTGACAAGATTATTAACAGAAGACGACTAACGCTTTATCAGCCAGTCAGAAACTCTATTTATAATAGAAATAAATAATATTGAGAAACATTTACAAGAATTCTTACAAATGCCACGAATGCAGTAAGCATGTTGTTGACATTGTTGCACACGTTCAACACTTACATACGCGCGCGCGAGGTATTGTTTCTTTATTCTTGTTTTGCTTATGTTTTCACCTTGTTCGTGATGACGGCGGTGATGACAATAAGAATACCTTCTCTTCGTTTTGGAATTCGTTGACATCTGTCTTTTACTTGTTTCAGTCATTAGATCGCGGCCATGCTGGGGCACCGCCTTGAAGAATTTACAGTCAGACGAATTGAACACGATACTTACTTATTTATGTCTAGTACTTACTCTATCGGTCTCTTTAGCCGATCCGTTAAGTTTCATGGACGTAAACACACCACCACAGGTTGTCAAGTGGAGGTGGGCGGCAAACACACACACAAACACACACGCACATATATATATGTGAATGGACAAGGCGGAGTAGAAGGTATGTGTATATATAT
>NC_068981.1:6682184-6682812 GCF_001194135.2 Octopus bimaculoides | reverse complement strand
TATATATATAAGGGGTATATTCTTTATGTTGCATGTCTCGTTTCTCTGTTTTTTTCGTTGTTCGAAAAAAAGTTCGTTTTCTATATTTTCATTTTTATGTTTTCGTTTCTCATTGTGTTTAACGTTTTGTTTTTATGTCCTGTACCCATATATGCATATATATGTAGGCATGTACATATATGTACATATATGTATGGATATATGCATATATTTATATATTATTTATATTATTATTATATACATACATAGAAACTTGATTTGCATAAAATGGTCAAGAAGAGTACACCATCTAATGAGAGAACACTATTAATTTATGCGTTTCACTCCACATGTATTACACAATAGAGTACCTGATGAACGTACTTGTTATGTACGTAAAACAATTAGTAGCGCGTGTAATACATGTGGAGTGAAGCGCATACATTTATATATATATAATTTTGGCGCAGGAGTGGGTGTGTGGTAAGTAGCTTGTTTACCAACCACATGATTCCGGGTTCAGTCCCACTGCGTAGCACCTTGGGCACGTGCCTACTACTATAGCCTCGGGCCGACCAAAGCCTTGTGAGTGGATTTGGTAGACGGAAACTGAAAGAAGCCCGTCGTATATATATATATATATATATAT
>NC_068981.1:6680692-6681537 GCF_001194135.2 Octopus bimaculoides | reverse complement strand
ATATATATATATATATATATATACATACACGACGGACTTTTTTCGGTTTCCACCAACAAATTCACTCACAAGGCTCTGGCCCGTCCAAGGCTATAGTAGAAGTCACTTAACCAAAATGCCACATAGTGGGATTGAACCTAAAACCATGTGGTTGGAAAGCAAACTTTTTACCTAACAGTCACGCCTGCACCTGTTTGTTTACGTATGTACTTATACCATTCTATTTATCCCCCAAATTTCACCTCTCTATCTAATTACTAAATTTCCAAATCTTCTCTACTTATCCTTTCTTTCATCCCAGTGTTCCTAATATTTTATATATATATACATAGACACACACACAGATATATATATTTCTGTATGTATGCATACATTCATAATTATTTACCACGCAGTATGTCTCTCTATATATGTTATAGTGTCAATGTCTAACACATATCTCCAAACGTGATGAACTCTCGAGAAATATGTTTGTTTATCAGCTCCAAAATGTATTGTACAATGAATGAGACTCACATCAGAAAAGCAGATGATCTATTGTTATGAAAGAATCTCTGCAATATAGGTCAGCTTTTTCAGTCAGCCAGAAAATATCTTTGAGGAAATAAGCAGGAAATGAAGACTAATTGAAACGCGTTGATGTGTCATGCAGCGCCACAGTCTGCGTGGACACACAACACAAAACGGCTTTTGTTTTCGTTAATCATGTCTTACAAAGCTGTCTTTTTTTTTACATGTATCTGTGTGTATCAGTGCGCACTCGCACACACATATCTCTTGCCTGTTTATCTATGAATATGTCTCTCTTTTCCCTTCATTCCATCGCTATGTATGAATGTAAATAT
>NC_068981.1:6679023-6680508 GCF_001194135.2 Octopus bimaculoides | reverse complement strand
ATATATGTATGTATGTATGTATGTATGTGCATACGTATGCACACAGGCATTAAGAAACTCAGTGAAAGAAAAACATTGTCATTTGTTATTCGTAATGCCACTCAGAAAATTCCATTCCTTAAACTTGTCAACAGAATTAAAGAGAACGCAGGCTCAGAACAATAACTTTCCAGTAATATTCTCGCACCCACTTTCTTACGGACGGTTCCACCGATTTCTGAAGACATTTTCTAGAATATTTGGACAATTCTGAGAAGTTCTGAATTGTCTTTCGTCTTTTCATCATCTTTGAATACAAAGATCGGTTGACAATGTGTGAAGCTAATACTTCCCCTCCAAGTTATTCCTCGGTGCCACATGAGCCGTGTCACGTGACTGCTAGCATGAATTTTCAATGTCACGTGATTTGTGTCATCTGGACAGAGCTACACGATGTATTTGGAGTAAATCCCAAATTCACTATGTCAGTCACCTGAAGATCGGAAATGAGGGATTCTGGGTAGCTACTCATGCACATATAAAGACCTGAATTCGAATATATAAGCTTCAATATGGTTATGTATGTTTTATATACGTATGTGTGTGTGTGTGTGTGTGTGTGTGTGTGTATACATACTTACATATATACAAGAAAGAGAGAGAGAGAGAATGATAGTTAGATAGTTAGAAAGATAGCTAGATTAATAAAATAAATAAATAGATGTACAAGTATAGATACATGCGCGTGAACACATGTATGTATGTGTGTATGCAGGCTTGCACGTGAGTGTGCGAATGCGTAGATGCGTAGATTATGCGATTTTTCTGTGTATGCAATCCTCATGTACCAGTAAATAAAGCTACCCAGAGATAATAATATATTCAAAGCCGTCAATAAGTACGCCATATGTAGTGAGGGTAGCGAATGTAGCGATAGTGTTTTATGATAATGTTACCAAACGGCTGATATTAAACATCATTTATTAGGAATAAACCAACTTAATGTTCTCTTAGCAAGAAAGCGTGACACGGGGCTAAGGAAGAGAAAATAATATGAGAAGTAATAAATATGAAATATTCCTGTTTCATAATGGAATGGATCACACGATAATTCAAACAAAAAAATACTTGAAGATTCGTTCAACGAATAAAGCTGGGCCCGGCACCAAATATTGTTATTTACTAACGTTACTGCAGAAAAAAAAATGGGATTCGCAAACAATGCTATATTGTTGAAAGAGAAATTGTTAGAAAAAAAAGCCAATGACGAAATATTCTGTCAGAATTATCATGAAAAAAAGACAACGTTCGATTTACTGAATGACAGAAGCTGATACCATTGATGTATTTACGACAAAAGAAAATATATATAAAAAAAAAACGCTGAGAGAGAAACAAAAAGCTTAATAACAATAATCGAACAGACACACAGACACAAGCATCCCCACTCACCCTCCCTCTATCTCCCAGCCCTCTCTCTCTCTCTCTCACTCTCTCTCAATATAT
>NC_068981.1:6675941-6678522 GCF_001194135.2 Octopus bimaculoides | reverse complement strand
TAGATAGATAGATAGATAGATAGATAGATAGATAGATAGATAGATGTATATATGCATATGCATATATATATGAATGTATCTACATATGCATATATATATATGTATGTTTATATATATATGTATGTTTGTGTATATATTTATGTATGTATATATGTATGCATATATATTATGTATATATGTATGTATGCTAATATATGTATGTATATATGCATGCATATATGTGTGTGTGTGTGTGTGCGTGCGTGTGTGGGTGTGTGTGTGCGTCTGTGTTTGTGTATGTTTGTGTATGTGTGCATGTGTGCGTGCGTGTGTGTGTGCGTCTGTGTATGTATGTGTGTGTGTGTGTGTGTACACCTAAGCACGTTATGTACTTCCGTGCATAAATATCAATGCAGAGGGGACCTGAATGTTGAAAATCTATTTATAGACAGCTATTCGCCACTCAACATGTTATTCTTAATTCAGAGCAACGAATATTATCTGAACGTCAGTAATTCTGCAAAGGAAGGATTCTGACAGGAACCAAAATATTTCGAGACACAAACTCAATAGCTGTATTGTACCCTGACCCTGGAGAATGTCCGAGATGTTGTCTCTGTGTCGGAAACAAAAGTATATTCTGATGTACAGCATGTTCTATCGCTTATGATGTGTTGGAGTTTTTTTGTTAGAGATTATCTAATGGTTGCGAAAGCAATAAGATTATGACAGCTACACACACACACACACACACACACACACACACACACACACACACATACACACACACACATACACACATATAAACCGATACACTCTCTCTAATAGCCTTGAGATACGTATTTCCCAATGATTTCTGACGAGAAAAGAACATCGTCTGCAGGATTCTCTCTTGAATTCCATATCAAACAGTCCCTTTAACACAAGTAGCTTCGCTTGGAACATATCGCTTAGTTTCATTGTACAGTTTTACCATATATGGGTTCAAAGGGAGACTTGAAAGCAGCTTACTTGTGCAAGTGCAGTCGGTCGAATACTCCGTCTGCCAGAACGCTACATGGGTCATTGCGTCCATCTTTACGCTCAGAGTTCACGTTTTGCCGAGGTCAACTTTGCCTTTCCTTCGTTTGGTATCGATAAAATGAGTACCTGTCGAAAACTGGGGCCCGATATAATTGACTTAACTCTTTACCAAAATTGCTGGCCTTGTGTCAAAATTTGAAACCGGTCTTAAATCTTACTTCTGTATCCCAGTGCTTAGCAGCAGTCTTTATTTTTTGCTTATTTATCTCGAGTCACTGTAAAAACATACACTTACACACACATACGCACACACGCACACACACATAAACACGCACTCACATCACACGCACACACAAATGCACACCCGCAGACACACACACACATATGTATAATACGAGTGAACGAACGAACGGACGGAAATAGCAGTTACTACATATAGTTAGTGTTGGATTTCTTGTCATAATTTCTCAAGTTACTTAAATTTTTGTGAACATTAATCATACATAAATGTGTGTGTATGTGTGTGTGATGTGAGTGCGTGTTTGTGTGTGTGTGTGTGATGTGAGTGCGTGTTTGTGTGTGTGCGTGGGGGAGGTGTTTAATCGTATCATATAGTACCAACGTGTTGGTAAAAATAAAGACGATTAGTATTCTAAGCAAAACATTTTTGACTTTTTCATGGAATCCAATATCTCTGGAGGAAATGACAATTTAGAGTTATCCAGTTATAAGCATGGACATTTAAAGGCTTACAGGAAAAGCAGCGGAAAAGGTTGACAGCAAAATCCTCGAAGCTCAACAGTTAATAAAAATGGTAAAACACTGTATACCATTTGTGTACCATAAGGATTGTCAGTTGTGACGTTTCCTCACAGACAGACTTTGTTACGGTGTGTTACGTATTAATTTGATTGGTTATAGAAAGCGGCAGCGTCATAAGACATATTTCAATTGATTTCTGCTGCTCAAAAATAGGAAGGATATATTACGCAGACACAGCTACTACAAAACATCACCAAATATACACATACATACATATGTAAATAAGGGCGCAAAATAGCACCCTTATTGCTAGAAATGAGAGCTAAAAATATCACTCGGTTAGCTACACAAAATCCCCAACCACATGAGGTATTCAGGGAATGCGAGCAGAAAGTCACAACTGTTTTCTTTGGCGAGATAAAACTCACTTGTTTCTTGTCAGGGGTTTATTTAACCCGGAGTAAATTGTGGAAACCCCTGATGAGAAACAAGACCATGTTAGTTGAATTTCGAAATCACGTGATAGGGTTTTATCAAACTACTTCATTCTGTGAGTTTATCTCACCGAAGAAAAATGTTGTCGCTAGTTGCTCGAAGTCCCCGAGCATCTCATGAGGTTGGTGATTTTGTGTGGCTATTCGAGTTATATTTTAGCTCTTATTTCTAGCAATTGTAAGTGTTATTTTGCACCCTTATATATAAATTTTGTCTTTTGGGTTTTAATTGCTATTGCCACCGATATTATAATGTATTTAATATATGTTAATATATTGATATATTTATTATAATATTGTATTATATATATATATATATATAT
>NC_068981.1:6667395-6671250 GCF_001194135.2 Octopus bimaculoides | reverse complement strand
GAGGAGGTGAGGAGTAGGAGGAGGTGAGGAGTAGGAGGAGGTGAGGAGTAGGAGGAGGTGAGGAGTAGGAGGAGGTGAGGAGTAGGAGGAGGTGAGGAGTAGGAGGAGGTAGTGGTAGCGAAAATTATAACGATGAAGAAACTTTAGTCGCGAACACAAGGGTCTTAGAATCTCCCGTATGTTGTTTTGGGGACTTGCTATATTCTTTATGGGACGACAAAATATTATTCCACCCAGTTTAAAACCTTTCCTTAATCTGAAACATATTGGATTTAAGTAAACTTATTTAAGTAAACATATTGGATTTAAGCAAACTTAGCCATATATCCCATGTGGTAAAATATATGTTTAGGATGTGTGCGCGCGCAAATCTGCGTTTGTATGTAAAAACGAAACACGTGAGAAAATGAGAATTGTACACGGCATTTTTTTATTGGTCAGAAGAATTCGTTCTGGGATTTTCCGATGTTCACCAGCTATTTTAGGCTGAAGGACTTGATCTAGTTCATCCGTTGCTTTAATATCTTTCGGACAATGACGGTATGAAACGAGTGAATGGAAAGAAAGAACTTCACCAAAGAAAACTTAGTGGTCCGCTGGTGCAGTTAAACTACGAAGCAATGGTAGTTTGGTGAAGATTTCTTGGCAACTGGAAAACGAAAGATATATGAAGTAAGATAAATTGTGAAAATGAGGCTCAGTTTTATCTTTAGCTCTTAGGAAGATTTATCATTTGCTGGTGAGTGGTTAGTAAACGAAATCCACATTTTTACTCTCTGTGGCGTAATATCTAACCCCCCCCCCCCCCCCCCACACACACACACAAACTGTATCTGCCTTTTTCATTATTTTTCTCTTTCGGTAATATATGAGCTGGTAAACTCACCTTCCGCAGCTAATTAGAATACGTAAAATGGGGACGTAACGGCAGAAACAGTAGAAGTGTCTGGGCAATTATATTGCAGTATTTTCGTCCAACAACATTTTATGTTCTGAGTACAGTATCCCCCGAGGTCGATATTTCCTTTTATCTTTCTGGCTGAATACCAGTTATGTATTGCGGTCAGACAACTCGACTACACACCTACTGAAAGATGGCTTTATGCTAAAATTTTGAAAAAGTAAAATATTAAAACAACCCCGAAAATAGTATTTCCTGATCCCAACAATCCCCGAGGTCATGGATTAACTCCATTTCTCCTAGTATTACAATATTTAACCATGGTTGGAATTGTACTCGGTACTCTAACACAAACTGTTCCAACACGTTACCACAACCTCCATTGATGAGATATGTTGCCAAAGTACGATCTTAGGACTAGCTGGAACTGAGAATTCAAAATTAACAAGTTTATATGAACAATTGCAATGTAGTAGGTATTTACAAGCCATTAAAAAAAAACACAAAGACCGTTAGATTCACTTCAACATTTAAATTTAATTTGTCAAAATATTTTCGTCGCTTTGAAACCGCGACCTCTTCACTGACAAAATTCCGTGCTGCACGGAATTTTGTCAATGAACAGATCGCGGTTTAAATGTTGAGGTGGATCTAACGGTTTTTGTGTGTTTTTAAATGGCTTGTAAACACCTTCCACGCTGCAATTGTTTTTATTCAAGAATAAATCCCGAGTTCAGCGATTTCTTGCAGAGCAAAACAAGATCATAGATGATGTTTACATTCCTCCTGGATAGTTACGGGGAATTTGTCAGGGTTAGGGTTAGGGTTAGGGTTAGGTGTCTGACTGAGTTTAATTTTAAATATTACTGCAATGATAATTTCAGTGCTGAAAGTTATGGCGGACGAGGTATGTCGAAGAGTTACTTCATTATAACCGAAACTCTTCAAAATAAGGAACCATTTGGTGGAAAGATGCGCTAGTTAAGGCAGAAGTTCTTTGATCGTTGGCCTGAAGAGTAGCCTGCGGTATACACCTCGCTTGGATATTTACTACTTCAGGGGTTCCGCTCACTATGAAACATATGTAGCCCGGATCTTATCTACCCCATTCCATAACTATTGTATTCTTATTTGCATATCCGGCAACACTGGTTGCCTACCGTGAAATATAAAAAGAACTTTTCCCAATTCATCGTACGTTGATACGAAAAAAATCCACAACCTTCCGTCTCAATAAACCACTACGGATTCGAACGTGAATATGCCGATCGTAACAGCGTTCGGCATATTCACGTTCGAATCCATCAGAATGTATTAAGAACGGATAGTTTTATTTGTTTTATTAACAGAATTTAGTTTTAGTGTTCACAGAAAATGTCTTCCAGAAAATGTGAAAATGTCGAGGCTTCAGTACTTAGCTGATAGATTTGACTATCACATAATTTTGGATGTTGCCATTCAGGTTTTAGAATAAATTGTTCACATTAAATGTTACAAAAATAACCATAATTATGAAATTAGTTCCTGAAACATAAGTTTATACAGATAAGAGTATGTGTTGTTCGTAGCTTTCGGAAGGTCATTAAAGATACTGCTGAAACAAAATGCCTGCAGCTGGAAATCATAACATGGTTGTAGTCTCATCTGAAGTGCATTTAGTATGCTCAGGGCCCCACCATGAAGGAACTAAGGTAATGCTAAAGGGAATATCTACTGAATTAGAAACGATATTAAAAAATGTAGAATGTAAATAGTCAAAACAGCAGATATTGGTTTTCTACTGAAACATTCCCAAATATAAGTAATTTAATAATTCCTTGCGTCGGCTTTATGCTACAGATTTATACAGAATGAAAAAGAGAAACTTTAGACAATTAATCTCTCTCCCAAGAGTCTTTATGGCGTACTAAATCGGCTTTAAACGAGAATTGAAACCGGGTCACCGATACGGTTTACCGACAAATTACTGCAGCTTCGATATACATAGGTAACCTAATAACCTTATGTATGCTATTTTTTATAATTATGTTATTCATGGTATGTTTAAGGTCTTGTTGCGACTAGGACCCAGTTTTTGTTGGGTTAAAGTTGTTTCGAGTCAACGACATTAGCAAAGGATCAGTGACACGCCACCCTCTTCCCTTTCGACATGAATAGAACAGAAAACAATACTGTTATTCAGGACATTACTTATTTAAATTTGAGTAAATGTGTTTACTCAATCGATATGTATTTGAATCAACTAAAGCCACTTAATACCTGATATCTATGCTTTAAAGTGAAACATAAAACATGGAGATGTAGTTTCGTTTGTAAGCTGTAAACTGCATATACTCAGTAATCCATTATAAACGAACTGAAGCGGCAGACGATGCAAAGAAGTGGAATGAAGATATTTCCCTTGGTTCAGGATACAGTATCAACATGGTTACCTATTATTATTATTCCATAAATTTACATTACGTCTTTATCTACAGCAATTATTTCCTTTACATTTATAGCATTCACTATTCCCACAAGAGACGTTTTGCTTCTTCTTGTTAATTTTTGGCAAGCTTTTGCTTTAACAACACGAATCTTTGATATATTACCAATGTTTAGGTAAATGGCAACCGACTGACTATATTAGTGAGCTGTAAGCAGTTCTAGGAAATGGAAAATAGGAAGCGAAGCAACAATTAAAAGCAATAAAATAAGAAAGGAAAAACGTGTCAGGTTAATAATTGCGACTGTAAGAGAAATAGTGGAAGAGAAGAAGCAAAAAAAAATGAGACACCAGAAATAACGAAAGATGAGATGTGAAGAAGAAGAAGAAGAAGAAGAAGAAGAAGAAGAAGAAGAAGAAGAAGAAGAAGAAGAAGAAGAAGAAGAAGAAGAAGAAGGGAAATATTTGTAGTCGAGAAGAAAAAAAAAACTGTTTTAAAAGCTGCAGAATGAATTATAAATTTTTGTAC
>NC_068981.1:6665403-6667289 GCF_001194135.2 Octopus bimaculoides | reverse complement strand
TCTCTCTCTCTCTCTCTCTCTCTCTCTCTCTCTCTCTCTCTCTGCACACTTTTCTTATCTGCTTTTTTTTTCTTGGTCGTGTTTCTTCTTTTCTTACTTTATCGCCATAGTAACGTTATTTGAACCTCAACCCTGGGGAAAATAACACATTTTGACAAGGATTGGTTTTAAATACTAATAACTGACGACGCGAAAGATTACAATCAATCATTTTATTTTATTTATATATTTTGACACTCCTCTCCTTTTAATGACACTTGGTGATTAGGGCCGCTTGTAGCAAAGAATGTGACGTAGAGATTCTCATACTTGTTTTGTTTTTCTCTTCTATTCTCACAACTTTGTTGAATCTGAAGAATTTCAAATGTTATGCTTTTACTTTTCTCTGTTCAGGTTTTTTTCTCCCGACTTTTCTTCCCAGGGGAGATAATTCTAGTTAACCCGGTAAAGAGAATAAAGGTTAGAACATAAAAATATACCGGATCTATTTAAAGAATCTTTTATCCTTGAATTCTTGGTGCTTCCTTTAAGAAAGGTTTGCCTGTAAGGCTGATTAATTCCATAGAATATGTGCAGCTTGAAAAAGAATCTATCCAGGTGTAAGGCATAAAGGAGAAGAGATGAATTTCGTAAATTAGACAATGGATTCGAATCACAGTCTTATAAATTTTATAGAAAAGGATTCTATTGTGAAGAAGCAAAACAATTATGTTATTTGCAGTAGTTACTTGTATTTCCTACCTATAAAACACATACTAACCCCTAATACTATAAGGGTCTTAGAATTTATTACAATACAGTTGCGTCGCATCAGATTGCAGGCGTGACTGTGTGGTAAGAAGTTTACTTCCTAACCACACGGTTCCAGGTTCAGTCCCACTGCGTGGCACCTTAGGCAAGTGTCTTCTACGGTAGCCTCGGGCTGACCAAAGCCTTGTGAGTGGCTTTGGTCTTTGGTAGACAGAAACAAAAAGAAGCCCGACGTGTATGTATATGTATATGTATATATATATATATGTGTGTGTGTGTGTGTGTGTGTGTATGTATGCATGTATGTTTGTGTGTCGGTGCTTGTCACCCTACCATCGCTTGGCAACCGATGTTAGTGTGTTTACATCCCCCGTAACTTAGAGGTTCTGCGAAAGAGCCCGATAGAATAAGTACTAGGCTTACAAAGAATAAGTCCCCGGGTCAGTTTCTTCAACTAAAGGCGATGCTCCCGCATGGCCGCAGTCAAATGACTGAAACAAATAAAAGGATTCAATTCGCTGCCGGATTCCAGCCAATGAAATCCCTTAAAACATCCACAAATGTGAAGGCGCATGGTTTAGTGGTTAGGGTCTTCAGCTGACGATTATGATTTCGATTCCAAGGGGAGCACTGTGTCCTTGAGCAAGACACTTTATTTCACGTAGCACCAGTCCACTCAGTTAGCAAAATTGAGTTGTACTTGTATTTCGAAGGGCCCAGAAAACTACATGAAGGGTACGCGTGTCTGTGAAGTACTCAGCCACATGCACGTTACTTTTACGAGTAGGCTGTTCCGTTGATTGGATCGACTGGAACCTTAACGGGATCTAGTTCAAAACGGGGGCGCCAGTATTTTCTTAACGAAACACTTTGAAACTTGGGACACTGGTAGAATGTGTCATATAAAACATCTTTTTCTCTTAGTCTTCTTAAGAAAAATTATTATATTGCAACTTATTTCATGTTAAAGTTGTCGTATTTCTGTAATTTCAACCAATGACTGACGTCCATTCAGCCGTAAAAATTAACTGCTGACTACGTAAACAAACGATTCTCAAACGATTCTGGCGGTGATAAAATTATTATTTCCTTGTCAAAAAATGGCTGAAGCATATTGGCAGTAGCTAATAAACCTT
>NC_068981.1:6664415-6664949 GCF_001194135.2 Octopus bimaculoides | reverse complement strand
GTTAACGAAATTATATTAAAACTAAAACGAAGGAAAACGAACACACGTGTGTTGCCTCTCTGCAAAATGTCAGAAGTAATGGAGATTAAATACGCTTTACACCGCTTAAACTGCCAAAGGAACCGCTTAAACTGCCAAAGGAACCGCTTAAACTGCCAAAGGAGTAACTGTAAACAGCTGAATACTTGTCAGTGATTGGCTGAAATTATCGAAATAAGACAATTTTTTACATGAAATAACTTCGAATACAACATTTTTTTCGAAGTTTGAAAGTCTTTCGGTACCAAAAACACTACATAAAACATAAATGAAAACTGGTGCCCCCGTTTTGAACTAGATCCCCTTAACGTAGCTACAAAGAAACTTCCACGTGACACAGAATGTGACCCCTTCGAAATACAGGTACGACACTTTTTTGCCAGCTGAGTGGACTGGAGTAACGTGAAATGAAGTGTCTTGCTCAAGAAGAGAATGGAAATCAAATTGATGACCTTACAATGGTGAACCGAATGTCTCAACCACTATATATATATA
>NC_068981.1:6663400-6663666 GCF_001194135.2 Octopus bimaculoides | reverse complement strand
ATATATATATATATATATATATATATATATATATATATATATATATATATATATATATACTTATCTATATACATATATACACACGTATATATACGTATGTATATACATATATACATACGTATATATACGTATGTATATACATATATATGTAAATGTAACGTGTGTATGTATGTATATATATATGTGTGTGCGTGTGTGTGTTTGTATACGTAAACGTAATGTGTGTACATATATATATATATATATATATATATATATATATATAT
>NC_068981.1:6661119-6662192 GCF_001194135.2 Octopus bimaculoides | reverse complement strand
TATATATATATATATATATATATATATATATATATATATATATCCATATGTATTTTTATGTCTAAATATGACACTGCATATGTTTGTCGTAAATGAATCGGAGACTGGTTTGATAATTAAAGTAATTTATGGAAACTGCGGGAAGGTTTAGAGTTGATTAAAATGACACCAATATGATATTTGGTTCAACAAAGATCAACACCAATGCCGTATTTGGCTCGGCACAGATCGCAGAATCTAAATATTGGAAGTCATTCAGTTCACTTCTCTCTCATGTCTGCGATCTTTATCTCTAAACCGATTCCGATATCGATTTCAAACATCAACACAGATTCCACGTCTGTAATAAAAGTACACTTCATTAGATCGATCCGAGTTTGTGTTGTACTTTTGTTTTTTGTTTTTCCTCGTCGCTTTATAAAAGACTGTTTTCACCTCCGCTAGAATTTATAATAGAAAGTTAGGAAGAACCGTTCAGAAATTATGTATTACGTAACGTAAATTTCCGATGACTTATTGACACTATTAATCGACACTCTCTTCCCCACCTCTCTCTCTCTCAACGCGCGCTCGCATATAGGGGGGGGGGTCGATCAAAAGGGATCGAGAAAAAAAACGATCAATAGGGATCGTGTATCACAGCAATGTTCTCGTGTAAAAAGTGGGAAGCAGTTTAGGTTTAGCCGTGGAAAGAAAAACCTACGGAAAAGACCACGGTAACCTTGGCCAATATTGTCATTGTCATTGAAAAAACCATAACAGTAAGTTACTCTCTTTTGCCTCTTTGGGGGTTTTTTTCTTGATTTTTTTTACTCCTTTATAGGGTTATTCACACGTGCCCCACTTGCTACATTCACCCATCTTTTTTTGAAGCATTCACTAGACAAGACTTCCCTTTCTACTCTCACCTTCCTCTTCAGGTGATACTTGAAGAAGTTGATGAGAGATTCACCAGAGAAGAAAATGTTTGTCTCTAGACCTTTCAGACGCGTCCACCATACACATTCTTTCGCCATAGCCACAAGTACGATGAAAATGGCTCTTCCTTCCCGTTTAAAAGAAGGAGGCGTGAC
>NC_068981.1:6655585-6659551 GCF_001194135.2 Octopus bimaculoides | reverse complement strand
TAGATGCCCATTGACGCGAACTACCGAACGGATGCCTCTGTACAAGGCAGCTATCCAGCCGCGGAAGACGGGACCGAAACCAGCCGCTATGAGGACAGCCTCCAAGTATCGATGGTCTACCCCATCGAAAGCTTTCGATTGATCCAAATTAACCAGGGCCCCACCCATGCCAGGTTCCTTAACTACCCTCTCTATGATGTAGCGCATCAGATGGAGGTTGTCGTGGATGCTCTGGCCCGGCACGGCGCACGTTTGCGCCTTGTCAACCAGTTTCTCGATGACAAGCGCCAACCTCTTGGCTAACACCTTGGCCAAAATGTTCAGGTCTGCGTTGAGCAGAGTGATGGGCCTAAAGTTATCTATTACGTCCCCCTTGTTTGGATCTTTCTTCAGCAGCGTTACGGCTCCTCGGCTCACAAAACCGGAGATGCTCCCATTTTGCTGCCAGTTACAGTACACTGCCGTCAAGACGTCTCCAAACAAATCTGGCATACAACTGTATAGCTCGTAGGGTAGACCATCCAAATCCGGCGATTTGTCCCTCGAGCATTCTGCCATCGCGTCCCTCACTTCCGCCGCCGTGATGGCACCTTCGCAGCACTCCGCTTCTCTTGTCGAGAGTTGTGGCAGGCTGCGCAGGTAGGCGCTGAAGTCCACCCTGCGTTCTCGCTCGCCACTCGTCCCAAACAGTCGAGCAAAGTGCCGCTGAAAGGCCTCACACATTTTGCCTGGCTCGAGTAATTTGCACCCTTGTTCATCTACCAGAGACCGAATGGTGGCTTTGTTACCTTGTTGCACCTCCGCCACCAGGGCCTCTCGCGCAGCCCCAACACTTTCGTTCCTTAGAGCACGCATCCTAGCCTTGATAACGCACCCTTCGTGTTTGGTGTTGAAGTGTTGGTCTAGGGCCAACCTCGCCGCCAAAACGTCGGATGCGTGTATTTTCTACAAGAATTATACTCTTGTAAGATTAAGACCATGGCCTAACTATTTAGTTAAACAATTCACTTTGCAACTATAAGGCTTCGGGTTCGGTTTTATTGCATGGCACATTGAATATCTCCTACTAGAGCCACGAGTCGATGAAGTTTCGGTAAAAGAAATTTGGCGAGCAGAATCTGCATGAAAGCTGATCGGAAGGACAGTAACTGATTTTTTTAAATAGAATTAATAAGTTATCTTGTTTCATATCCCTACCTGATCCTTGGATATCTTTACAGAAAATGACCAATTTGTGGTAAGCACGTGACCATGTCTTCGGTTCGAGGATAACTGTCTCTCTGTCCCCACTAGGCACGGCTACCCTGATAAGGACCATGTATACTGTTCTTATTTTCATTTATTATTATTAAGGAAGTTCTTAATCCTAATACTGTTGAAATTACCATAATTCTGTTAATTTGCTGGAGAATGGGGTTTATATTGTAATCTGGTTCCTGAAAGTGATCCTTGCAAATTCTTGAAGTACTGTTTTAATGAAGCCTTAGGAATAATTTAAGATTGCAGCTATTGTATCAGGTTGAAATTTTGAAATAAGGCAGTTAGCAAAATTGCTGCAATGAATACAAAGTTAATTTTTTTATGAATTAGCAATCACCTGATCAATACTTAGCAAAATTTCCGTTAATTCAACAAAAGACATCTCGTACGCGTTGCAAATCAAATTTGTTTTATTTCCAAATTAGTTAATCCGTTAATTGTTTACTCTGCTGCAATAATTATAAATCTTCATTTCTGTATTTAGTTTGCAAGATTCTAGATGTGAACTGGTGGGAACCTCCCTAGATGTAACGAGATAATTATAAATATTTCAATAACCAAGGTACCTTAGTTTAGGTTTTAACCCTATGATTCTGTCGTTAATTTATCGCCAGTGAATCGGCCTATACATTAGCCATCTTGTCTCTCCATCGCACATAACAATCTCTCCCTCATGGTGATACAAGGAGACGCAGATGGTGAGCTTGAATCAAAGCCCATTTATCGGACGTGTGTCAACTCAATCTCTTGGCCATTTCTCAAGTTTCCCCTTCTGTTAACTAGGATTCGTTGACCGAAATAATCACCTTGTTTAACAAGTACCTTAATGATCCAGAGGGACGCTTAAGCCAAGTGCATCGACAAGAATGTTTACCTGACATTATAGTTTTATCGGCACTTCAGGGACGAAAAGCAAAACAGGAACTTGAACAGAATTGAACCCGCTATACAGTAGGTTGAAAATGAAATACTATCAGTTATAGAAAACAACATTATTTTAATTCACCCTTCCTGAACACTTTATTTCTGTCCCATATCCATATAGACTGCATTAACATATTATAGAATGGAAGAAAAAAAAAGGAACAAATACGAAAATCCCATTTGTATCCAATTCTTTTCTTGTGTATCTTTTTCTACTCGAGAGGAAATACCCGGGTAGATTCGGTAGATTCCATATCCACTTCCTGAGATAAAAACGAATTGGTGTACTTTTTTTGTTGTTGCTTGCTTTAAATCCTAATTTTCTTTTTCATATCTGAAATATGGAACCGTAGATACTGTCATAATGGAATTTTGTAGCAGTTCATTAGATGATGCATCGCTAACAGATTGTAGGAAGGTGATGTATATTCGTGATAGCAGCAGGTTAAAAGGGCGGAATGAAGCGGAGCTGAAATTCAGATATTGGGTTTATCAAAAACCTTTAACATTTGTTTTATTTAATCTGTTTATGAATATTTAATGTTATCAATATTGCCTGCTGATCGATTTACTTTATTTCTTGTCGTTAATCTCACAATTAATCTCAAAAGTTACCTGATTCATCATTATTAAAGAACACACGGCCACATCACACACACACTCACACACACACGCGCGCGCACACACAAACACAAGCTCACATACATACACACATACTCACACATTCAATAAACATGCGATTCCAAATGCATGTTTACTGTTGTAATAGTTGATCTCATTAAAAAAGATTTACAAGAAAAGGACGTGGTCTCAGGAATAATCCTAAGACTGGAAACATTAGGAAAATCTGGAAATGACGATTGCTTTACATACACTAAGTGACATATTAGAATTAAACTGCTCAATATTTTATTTGTTGTAATGAAACATGCAATAGAGGTAGATAGATAGATAGATAGATAGATAGATAGATAGACAGATAGATAGATAGATAGATAGATAGATAGATAGATAGACAGATAGATAGATAGATAGACAGTGGGTTTCTTTTTATGGGAATAAAATACACTACTCTAAAAAATTCTTTATCATTTGAGAGGTGGAATTCAAGGGGAAAATTCCCACAAGGATTATTTTACACGGATACTTACTACTGGAATGAAGCTACACTCCAAGTACTGTTCTTTCTTTCTTTTTTCAGCGCATCACACTCACTCTCACTTCCTACAATAACTCTCCGCTTGTAATAATCGTAATAATCGATGTAATAATCGATTCCTTTACTATTTCTGTCTCCGATGCGATGAAGGGATGCATTGGATCTTCCCTGAAACAGCTGTAAGACTCAATCCATAAAATATATTTCCAACTTTATATATATATATATATATATATATATATATTTTATCTTTTACTAATTTCATCCCAGGGCTCAGGTCATGCTGGTGGGACCACTTGTAGCCACTCGGTGTTGTTTCCGGTATTGTTTTTGGTGAAGTAGCGAGTTAGACGGAGCTGCTCTTCTTTGCGTTTCCTGCTGCGATGTGGGTTCATCCGGTATCTCAGACAGAAACCTGTCCAGACATTCCTTGAAAACCTCCACATCAATCCCATGTAGATCTCTAACGTTGCCTGGCAGGATGTTGAACAATTGCGGTGCCTTGAAACAAAGACTATTGCAGCACTGTGTCCTTCTTTTGGGTGGGGAAGACTGGATCTTTGGCATGATGCAGTGCCGTCCACATATATATATATATATATATATATATATATATATATATA
>NC_068981.1:6655270-6655575 GCF_001194135.2 Octopus bimaculoides | reverse complement strand
TATATATTGTTGTTGGCACTCCGTCGCTTACGACGTCGAGGGTTCCAGTTGATCCGATCAACGGAACAGCCTGCTAGTGAGATTAACGTGCAGGTAGCTGAGCATTCCACAGACACGTGTACCCTTAACGTAGTTCTCGGGGATATTCAGCGTGACACAGAGTGTGACAAGGCTGACCCTTTGAATTACATGCACAACAGAAACAGGAAGTAAGAGTGAGAGAAAGTTGTGGTGAAAGAGTACAGCATGGTTCGCCACCTGCCGGAGCCTCGTGGAGCTTTAGGTGTTTTCGCTCAATAAACACT
>NC_068981.1:6652346-6654679 GCF_001194135.2 Octopus bimaculoides | reverse complement strand
TATATATATAGTAGAGGCGCAATGGCCCAGTGGTTAGGGCAGCGGACTCGCGATCATAGGATCACGGTTTCGATTCCCAGACTGGGAATATATATATAATTATATGGCTTAGCGGTTACGGCGTTCGGATCATGATCGTAAGGTCGTGAGTTCAATTCCCGGCGACGCATTGTGCTCTTTGAGCAAGACACTTTATTTCGCGTTGTTCCAGTCCTCTCAGCTAGCAAAAATAAGTTGTACCTGTATTTCAATGCGCCAGCCTTGTCACGTTGAATATCCCTGAGAACTACGTTAAGAGTACACATGTCTGTGGAGTGTTCAGCCACTTGCTCGTTAATTTCACGAACAAGCTGTTCCGTTGATCGGATCAGCTTGGACTCTCGTCGTCGTAACTGACGGAATGCTCCTTATATATCTATATATATACATGAGCGTTGGCTCGAAACGTAAAAGACTTCCTCACTTCCCGAACGTTAAACTAATACATGTTTGTTGTTTACACACCCGTCTTCGTCTTTTCTTTTTTTTGTAAATTCTCACTATATATATATATATATATATATATATATATATATATATATATATATATATATACATACATACATACATAATATATATATATTGAATAAAACATTGAAGAAATTGGTATTTCATAAATAAATGCGATATTGATATCTTTATTCATGTATTTATTTAATGTTATATTCTAGCGTGTATCGTATATCTCCTGGAGTTTCAGCTCCAACGGAAAACTCCGTGTTTCTGGATTTGTTTTCCCTTCCATGCTGTTTGTTAGCCAGAATTCTCACAACTGCTGACTGAGCTGATCCCCTCTATTTTACAAGTCTTCCTTTTCATACCACACACAAACACACACACACACACACACACACACACATGTTTATGTAAGTATGTATATACATGTGTTTATGTGTGTGTATTAGCCGTGGTGCTGCCGTCTATGGTTGAATTTATGGTCATGGTGTAGATATTATTTACATTATTTACATTTGACGGATATTTGTCCACATCTTGTTTGTTGTTAACACAACGTTTCGGCTGATATATCCTCCAGCCTTCATCGGGTGTCTTGGGGAAATTTCGAACCTAGGTTCTAATTTCTAAGATATGTTCCTATGTTATTATTATTATTATTATTATTATTATTATTATTCAGGTCACTGCCTGGAATCGAACTCGGTATCTTGGGGTTAATAGCCAACGCTCTTCACCACTATGCAATATGCCCAGGTTCAAAATTTCCCCAAGACATCTGAAGAAGGCTGGAGGGTATTTCAGCTGAAATGTTGTGTTAACAACAAACAAGATGAGGACAAATATCCGTCAAATGTAAATAATGTAAATAATGTAAGTAATGTGCATAATTCCTCATCTCTTAAATATAGAACAGCATGGTGTGGATGTTAGTAATTGTTGTAGCATCGGTTGGCATTGTTTCGTGTAGTGTATATGTAGCGGTTTGGGTTCTACTCCAGGTGGTTCTTGTGATGTTTTTGCTCTGATTTTGGTGTATGATGCTGTAGTTGTGGTATTGTGGTTGTTGTGGTATTGTGGTTGTTATGGTTAATGTTGATGTTGTAGTAGTTGTTGTGGTATTGTGGTTGCTGTGGTATTATGGTTGTTGTGGTATTGTCGTCGTTGTGGTTAAGGTTGACGTTGTAGTGGTTGTTGTGGTACTGTGGTTGTTGTAGTATTGTGGTTGTTGTAGTATTGTGTTTGTTGTGGTTAATGTTGACGTTGTAGTAGTTGTTGTGGTATTGTCATTGTTGTGGTTAATATTGATTTTAGATTTTGCGGTTACAGTTGTGGTTTTATGTGTATGTTTATTGCAATTGTTGTTGTTGTTGTGAAGGTCTTCTTTGTTTTTCTTGTGTGTGTCAACGTCCGAAATAGCTGGGGCAGGGAGCAGCGTTTAATTTTTAATGTCATTATGATTGTACATCTCTTCTCCATCGTTCTAATTACTTCGATGAATATCTATCGATTTTATTAGTCGTTGACATATGGAACAGCCTCAACCCCCACCTTTACCAACCCTTGCTATTCAAATCTCTCTCTCACAACCTCACTCCCGCCTTTTTCTCAACTCTCTCTCTCTCTCCCCATCTAGTTCTCTATTATTCTCTCTTCTTCTCCCTCCTTAGCAATCTATCTATTTCTTTATCTATCTATCTACCTATCTATCTATCTATCTATCTATCTATCTATCTATCTATCTATCTATATTTATCTATTTATCTGTCTATCTATCTATCTATCTATCTATCTATCTATCTATCTATCAATCTCTCTCACTCTCTCTCTCTCTCTCT
>NC_068981.1:6647287-6651859 GCF_001194135.2 Octopus bimaculoides | reverse complement strand
ATATATTATTTCCTAGTCTGGGCATCAGGAACACACAGAGAATTCTTATTCCATGCTATTGTTTACCAAATATTCCAGCCATATCTAAATATGGCTAATGGTTATTATTGTAATTGCAACAACAAAAACAACAACAGCAACGAAAACAACTACATAACAACAACAACAACAACAACAATAATAATAATAATAATAATAATAATAATAATAAATGGCATTAATAACAACCATATTCTTAGATATGCCAATCGACACAGCGGGAAGATTTAGGTTCTAATCAACCGGATATTGTTATCAAGGAACACAAGCAAAGTAAATGCCTCCAGACCGACGTATCAAACCCAACAAGTGATAAGAAATAGAGAAATGATATAAATATAAAGATCTGAAAATAAAGATAACCAGATTGTGGGGACCCAAAAGCAAATTAAAATAACATTGATCGACGACAGTTTTATCTCAGATCATTCGATGGTTGATCCAATTCCACTTTATGAAATATGGAAGCAGATTGTTGTATTCAGGTTGAGATCTTTCTGTGGTCTTGTCTTTTTATCTTCTTTATCTTTTCTCGTTTGGCATTTATCTTCTACATGCTTCAGTCATTAGACTGCGGCCATACTGGGGCACCGTTTCCGAGAGGTTTTAGCTGAATGAATCGAATCCAACACTTATTCTTTTTTAGAGTCTGATACTTTATCGGTTTTCTTCTGTCGTGTCACTAGATTACGGAGCGTAAACATACCAGCACCGGTTGTCAAGCTATGGTGGTAAACGAACACAAAGACACACACATCTCTCTCTATATATATATACGACAGGCTTCCTTCTGTTTCCGTCAACCAAATCTACTCACAAGACTTTAGTCTTCTCGAGGCTATAATCGAAGATACTTGCCCAAGGTTTCACGCAGTGGGACTGAACCCGGAACCAAGTGGTTGAGAAACAAGCGTCTTACCACACAGCCACGCCTGCGCCTATATTCATTTTTCTTTTTTCATTTAACATAATTACTAAATGAAGTACTGGATCGATCCCAAAATCTAATCACGAGGCCAAACATCCCTGAAAGTTTCATCCGAATCCATCCCGCGGTTCTTGAGATATCTTGTCCACGGATAAACAAACGAACAAACACGGCTGAAAAGCAATACCTCCGCCTTCGGTAGGGTGGAAGTAATAAGTATGAAGTATTAACTTTTATGCAAAATCTGTACAGTTTCTTCCATTGGTAAGCACTTGCAGCTAAAATGATAATACCAATACGGTCCAAGTGCATCACATTTGCTCTCAGTGTCTCTATTAGAAATGATGAATGTGTGAAAATACCTTCAACCATCGGCCACCATCGACTGGTTTACCGCTAAAATTATTATCTCGTTATATAATATCCAGATACAAAAGCGGACGGCGTTTAGAATCTTTAACAAACCGGACAAAATGCTTTCTGGCATTTCGTCCGTCTTCGTGTTCTGAGTTTAAATTCCACCAAGGTTGACTTTACCTTTCATTCTTTCAAGTTCGATAAAAAAAAAAGTATCAGTTGAGCACTGAGGTCGATAAAATGAGTACCAGTAGTGTGCTGGGGGGTCAGTGTAATCGACTTACCTACTTCCCAGAAATTGCTGGCTTTTTGCCGAAATTTGAAAGCAATATAATATCTTGCAATCTCATTCAATATATACTTAACCCTAACCCTAACCCTAACCCTAACCCTAACCCTAACCCTAACCCTGTGCTTTCGTTTAGTTTTTTTTTTCCTTGTTGATATTAGATATCACTCTGGGGTCCAGGGCAACAAAGTGCTAATCCTTCTGGATTTATTTAATTGTACCTTGAAATTAAAGGACGGAAGAGGCTCCGAAGAGGGAAGATAACCAAGAACTAAGTGTTAGGAGAAGGCAGTCTCAACAATGAGTGGAGAATAAGGATTTTGCCAGCGTAGTTGACCGTGGAGGGTTTCCAAGTTGTACTCCGATTAGTGATCGCGCAGAATAAAGAGCCACCGAGAAGAATGTAGAGCAGCTGAAAAAGTGCTAGGGCTGAAAAGGGGTGATCGGTTGCAGTTAGTAGAATACTGCCCAAGTACACTCAACCTCCATTGATTCGCTTTGACAAGGGTGTTTGTTGTAAGACCCGAAAAATCCAGTGACATCAAGAAACAACACAACCGATGTATCCAAACAAAGCATCTGTACATGGCGGTCGAATCTGCTCTTCCCAGTTCACATTATATTCATCTTCATTTTCTTTATAGCTTATTTTCTTATTTTCATTTTATTTCCTCCCCTCAAACATTCATTTTCATTTATTTCACTTTGTCTCTTCGATGCTCATTCTTTTTATTGTTTAAAGCGGCGGTATTTCGTCTGTCTTTACGTTCTGAGTTCAAATTCCACCGAGGTCGACTTTGCATTTCATCCTTTCGAGGGTCGATAAATTAAGTACCAGTTGCGTACTTGGGTCGATCTAATCGACTGGCCCCCCTCCCCCAAAATTTCGGGACTTGGGCATAGAGTAGAAAAGATTCTTTTTATTGTTTATTCATTAATATTTCTTCATTGTTTATTCTTAAGGGTCAATGTTTATGCTATTTTATGCTATTTTTTTACGTCATTTGTTTTTATCTTCAAACTTTCAGGCCTTGTCTCTATACTAAAAGCAATTATTACACGCCTCGCTTCTTTCTCAAAAATCTACCTTGATCTTTGTCTTGTCCCACTCTTATCGTTTTGTCTTTAAAACTAACCAACTCATTAGCCGTGGTAAACATCATCCATCACCACAATAGCAAACAGAATGAACAAATGAAAAAGGGGCCAGAGTAAACTGCCCTGTTTTATGTTGTTGTTTTTTTTTGCCGCTCTGAGAAACCCTTACTCGATATCCTAAAAGTAGAAGTTAACCGACTTTTCCTCAACTCATACCTTACTGTCAGTTTTAAGACAGAGCTCATTGGATACTTTAATAGCAGAAAGAACGTATAGACACAGGTCTGAGCAGGGGTGGAGGTGGATATGATCGGTTTTTGCAGTTACGAGATTATTTGTCCAATGTCAAATCGAACTGCGCCATATCTTGGGTCAGTGCCTTTTCTTTAACATCGACTTGACCAATGACTTGGGGATAAAATTTGGTAAATGGAAATAGTGAAGAATTTTCCAACCGTATTAAGGAGGACCGAATTTTACTTCATCCTGTAGAATAAACTGAAGTCTGGGGGAGGGAAAATGTACACCACTTCTATAATAATGGACCAGGAAAAACCTTTACGGAACGGTATGTCTTTAAAAACAAAATACATTTAAAAATGGAGGATGGTCACAGTTGGAAAGCGTTAATAGATCTTTCATCCAAGCAAGGACAATCACGACTTACAGCAAAACAGAGGTCTGTAAGGGATATCGCATGAGGCAAAGGATATCATCTGTCGCTACAGACAGTCATATCAGGCAATTTGAATTAAAAGCAGCAGTAGCAGAAGTAGTAGTAGTAGTAGTAGTAGTAGTAGTAGTAGTAGTAGTAGTAGTAGTAGTAGTAGTAGTAGTAGTAGAACGAAAAGACAACTTAGAATGTCAGTGAAATATGAATGAAGACGACGACGACGACGACTACGATCACAGCAAAAGAGCAGCTGATGTTGACGTCATCAAAGATGGCGTTCGTGTCGGCTGTTGGAATCGATTGTCATGTAACGATGATAATTTCTCCGTTTCTTCACATCTATTCCACACACACACACAAACACACACACACACACACACACGCACACACACATTTCCAACTGTACGGAGTCTTTCCTCGCTAACTTAACGTTATAAACCGTATTAAATATTTAATATTCACGCGAGAACTGTTTTCCCCTCTCCGTTGCACGCCAGATAAACGGCCATTTTCCACATACATCATGTGTGTCAATGTATATAAGATATTGCTTATCAACTAATTAGCATATTCTCTCCATTCTTTTTACATATGTTCCACTAAATCATTCCGATTTCGTTCCGGTTTCTCCTGTAGTTGTTGTTGTTGTTGCGGTTTCTGTGGGGAAAAGATGGGAGAATGATGGAAGCTTTCATTGGCTTTTACATTTTCCAATCATTTCTTTCAACCTTTTTTTTTCTGTCGCTTTTTACATTCTTTTGATTCTTTTATTATTTTTATATTTTGCTCTTTTCAATTTCTTTATATTTTTATCGTATTTTAATTATTTATTTATGCTACAATTTACTATATTCATTCATTTATTTATTTATTTTTTATATAACTAGTTTATATTTTTATAATTTTATTATATATTTTTTCAACTCTTCTTTCTATTCATCTTCCTCTCTCTCTCTCTCTCTCTCTCTCTCTTTCTCTCTCTTCCCATGTTTGTTATTTAGTTTGTTTTTGGTTTGATTTCCTTCAGTTTTTATTTTTCTTCTTTCTAGCTTTCATTTTCTTCATTCTTTTCTTAGAACTGTACTCATAAATTTTACATCTATCTATCTATCTATCTATCTATCTATCTATCTATCTATCTATCTATCTATCTCTCTCTCTCTCTCTCTCTCTCTCTCTATATATATA
>NC_068981.1:6644850-6647084 GCF_001194135.2 Octopus bimaculoides | reverse complement strand
ATATATATATCTGTCTGTCTATCTATCTATACATATATCAGTCTATCTCTCTATTTATGCATCTATCTATCTATCTATCTATCTATACATACATACATACATACATATATCAGTCTATATATCTATCTGCCTAGCTACCTACCCATATCCTCATATATATAATCTAACTTACCAAACTAAAACCACTTTTTCTTTATCTTTGAATTTCTTCTCCATGTTTTTACTTTCTTTGTTCTTTCATGTTTATTTGAAGACATTTTGTTATTTTTCTTATTTATTTTATGCATATTCTAAACTCTATGTAAATGTGAAATAATTGTTAATGCCACACACACAAAAAAACACACTTATACGCACGCGCACACATATATATATACACACACAGACATAGACTGAGCAACCGGTTTATAATGAAAATAAATGATGATAGACAAGAACACGTGTATATCACATATACGAGGGAAAAAATCATATAATCACTTGTTCGAGCAAGGAAACACACACACACACACACACACACGTTCAAACATACATTCGCATATACACATAAAGGCACAAACACTTATGTTGACTGCTGTAGACTATTCAAGACATGACGCCACAAAAGCCTTCATTTTCAAAGTCTACAAGTGCAGGTTCGATACCAGGTCAGTCTCCCTTTGGTAAATGTCTTCTGTCTGTGCTTTGTGTTGACCTAAGTCTTGTGAGTAAAATTTGGTCCACGGAATCTCTGTGAAAACCAGTCGGATGACAATTCCTCTTTCCGGGTGATTAGTCGGTGCCTTTGGCTGAGACGATTCTGCTGGAAGCTTTCAGGTCGAAGGACAGATTCTTATTTCAAACACCCTAACTCCTAAACATACACTTCTCATACAGCTCTTGTGTAGCACTGCGTTTTCTTCCTCCTCTAAATAATCCCACTAAAGGGATCTACAAGCGATTAACACTTAAAACAATAATCTAATGGAATTAAGATCATTCTGAATGTTTTTGCCCTTGCATACCGAGGAACTGTGCCTCCTCTTTACTTTAGTGAAATTATTGCTTGCAACCGGATGTGCCATGTGCTTAATGTCATGGGGTGAAGTTTAAGAAGTAACTCTTAAAAGAGCTATTTGCTTAACATTCAACCGCATTGAAATAGCAAGGAATGCAAAAATGGACGGGAGAGTCATGGCTGGAACTAAACTATGATTTAGAGACGATGTATGGAAACTTTAGAGACAGCATTAGAGGCATCAAGCTTTTCAGCCGTAATAGAACAGGCTACATAGAGACTTGATCTGGGATATCCTAGATGGGAGAACCTTTAGGAATTTTTTCAACAATCTGCTATACAGATGTCGATCTCGAATTTCTAACCAAGCAACAACCGACGGCCATTAACCACCAACAACGAAGCAAATGAGGAGAAGAGAAATAAAAATGAGAAGAAATTATCTATACTGTTGTTGTTGTTGTTGTTGTTGTTGTTGTTGTTGTTGTTGTTGTTGTTGTTGTTGTATGTACACAAACTCACTCACACACACGCACAAACATGCCTGCGTGGGTCGGATTCGAACACTTTAACCGTATGGCCATGATTTTATGAGTGTGTGTGTTTGTGTGTGTGTGTGTGTGTGTGTGTGTGTGTGTGTGTGTGTGTGCACGCTGGAACATAGACAACAACAACATCGATAATTTTATCTCATTTTTGTTTCTTTTCTCCTTATTCAGTTTTTTGGTGCTTACGTGCATATACACACACATTCACACTTACATATATGCTCATATACTGTTAGTTGCTACCAATCAAATGTACAACACATATACACACAAACACACACACACAGATATAAACACACACACACACACACACACACACACACACACACACAGATACAGAGACGCAGGAACAGCCACGTTTACATGTGTCTCAATGTTTCTTTCATTCAAATATTTATACAAATATTCACACACATACACAAACAAGCACACACATTCACACACTTCTCTTTCACACGCCTACACAGACACGCGCACACACTCACACACGCAGGTACACACACGCAGGTTGACGCCCAGAATACCCGTACACACATAATAATACATACACATACGTATACATATAAACGCGTGCACGGCAATACATTCACTAACATACACGGACTTATATACACCATTTTATATATATATATACATACATACATATATATATGTATATATATATATATGTATATATATATATATATATA
>NC_068981.1:6642182-6644571 GCF_001194135.2 Octopus bimaculoides | reverse complement strand
ACACACACACACACACGCACACACACACACACATATATATATATATATATATATATATATATATATATTACACCCGACATACCCATGAACAAGTGACTGCATATGCGCATGCATATATGCATATATTCCACCCAACAGTCTAAGACACACACACACACACACACACACACACACACACACACACACACATCCGTATATGTGTCCATGTACGTGTGTGTGTGTGTGTGTGTGTGTGTGCAGATACCAGAGCCATTTAATAAAGAAAGTCATATTGATGAGACGTATCCGGTTATGCAAATTAATAATAAATCTCGCCGTTTCTCATTTCTTAATAACGTTTCAGCGTGAGTCATTGTATGTGGCGGTGTTTTGTGGTTTTGCATCAGAACGGCGGTAATCAATACATGCATACACACACACACACACATGCACACAGATTTATAAAAACACAAATGCACTCAGATATACATACACACACATACACAAACACACACATACACAAACACACACACTGACACCAGTTATGCATCGTTCTACGTGCAGCACAAATGATTTGTTGAGATACTTAACAGAACACAAAATACGAACAAGGATAGAATTCTTTATTCATTTCTTTATTGCTCACAGGGGGCTAAACATAGAGGGGACAAGCAAGGACAAAGGCATTAAGTCGATTACATGGACCCAGTACTCAACTGGTACTTATTTAATCGACCCCGAAAGGATGAAAGGCAAAGTCGACCTCGGCGGAATTTGAGCAGACTAAATACCGCTAAGCATTTCGCCCGGCGTACTAACGTTTCTACCAGCTGGTCGCCCTTTAGATAGATTTCTTTATTAGCCGTGCAGGGCCGAACACAGAGGGGACAATACAATGTAGAATTTTTCCTTTCGAAAACGATCAAAAGTGATCGAAAACGTTTTGGGACGTGTACACAAGGAAATAACAAAAGTGTCGTTTGAAGCAATTAGATTTCCCAGAAGGGGGAGTAAATATAATACTGACTAGGTTTATCCGTGGAAAGCAAAACCTACGAAAAAGAACCACGGTAACCTTGGAAAAGGAAAGAATAAACAATAACATGAGAGCAAAGCGCTCTTTCCCTCTTTGTTTTGTGGGATCATGCTCAAGTAAAAAGCGTTTTACCTACCGACCCTGAAGACTTGATGGTAAATAATTATTTGCTCTTAACATATTGGGCTTCTAGACTACTTCTCTAAGCCATGTTTTCTTTCCTTTTCCTTCTTCCTTTTGTTTATATCGTATGCTCTTGTTTTTCACTCTGACCAAGATCCGTTGCCTTATATTCGAATGCGCTATGACGATGAAGAATTCTATTCTCGCATTTATGTAAAAACTGCATTTTGGCAACCGATCAGTAACGGCCGTAAGATATGTTACGTCACCAATTTTGTAATGTCATGCTTTGTATTAAACAATAAGCTATAAATGGGGTCCAATCGATGTGTTGGTTAATCTGTGGTTTTCTCCATTTTCTAATTATTTGCATTTATATATATATATATATATATATATATATATATATATATATATATATATATATATATATATATATATATATATATATATAAAGATATATGTATATATATAAAGATATACATATATATGTGTGTGTGTATGTATGTATGTATGTATATGTCTGTACGAGAATATGTTCTATTCCACGCCTTCCTCAGTGAAAGATCTACGCCAATGAGAGCCATGCCAAGGATATAGTGCCATCGCTGTTTGTAGTAACCTTTCCGATTCTTATTTCCTGCATCGTGTGCTCCGGCTTTTAAGAGTTAAATCTTTTTTGACTTTAGACACAGGCCGAGATCCGAGCTAAACACCCTTCAATCACCAATACACGAGGTACTATCGACATATACAGCTCCCTCTATCATTTTATTTTCATGTATATTCATTGTTAAAATATGAACATTTATATGTTTAAAACATCTATGAATGCTAACAGCGACAGCAACAAGTACCAGTAGAGTAACGGAATATTTCTTGACCGAAGGAAAAAGAAGAAAAATAAGGAAAAAAGGACATTAACAGAAGAATTAACATATGAAAGAGAAGAAGAGATTCGGAGATCAAGTTTGGAACGCTGTTGAAATGGCACATGAAATGATAAGAAGGAAGGAACTACATTACTGAAGACCAAGTATGCTAAAATACGGCAACAGACTTTCTACCACATAATAACAAATATAAGGTTTGGCTATAATTGCATATACATATGTAATCATATACATGTGTTTGTGTATATATAGTCTGATGACAAGGTGACAAGTAATTCCATCACATCTGTCTAAGCTGCGATATATCTAACTACATACAAACAAACACATCTATATGTATACATGCATCTATATATAT
>NC_068981.1:6636345-6640916 GCF_001194135.2 Octopus bimaculoides | reverse complement strand
TGTGTGTGTGTGTGTGTGTGTGTGTGTGTGTGTGTGTGTGTGTGTGTGTGTGTGTGTGTGTGTGTATTTATAGCGTCGTCGCAATTCCATTTTATCTGTTACTTTTGCTTTTCCCATTATTGTTCCAAGTAATGCATATTTTCGTTGAAAGAATGTTATCAATTATTGAGCCACACTGTGACTCGAAAGAAAAAGAAAAACGAGAAGCATCATGGTGCTGTTGCCGTTTATTCTCTTCGTCATGTGTTCTACTTAATTCAGACAGATTTCTAAAGCCAAATTAGGTAAATTATGCCACTGGATTATGTATGGGAATTACGTTTTGAAGAAGAGTTGTCAATAAAATCAAAGAATTCCGGTTCCAACACTGAGTATATATTTATCCAGTGAGACAAACAGAATTCCAAGAAGCATATGCATTCAAGACTATTGTTATTTTCGTAGATATTTATGAAAGTGCCATTGTTTATCCTGTAGTAAACAGATTATTTTTGTGAAAGAGATATCTGATATATGAATGACGGTTGTAATAGCAACTGGATAAACCTTTTGTATTAAGTTTAGTCTTTTGGCCCAGTAAATATTTTGATTCCATGATTTTACAGTACCAAGTTGTCTCTTTACTAAAGAATTCCTGCTACAAATGATGCAGAATAACCAAATATATTTCTTACACATTAAACTGATTCCTTCCAGAGGCGAGCGGAACGCTGACTCCAAAGCCCTGTTTAATAGAGTCCAATGTACCTCTGAAACAGCGATAATCAGTGAAGTACGGAGAATATCCTGTCTTGGATTTAACTCTCCAATATTTTTAATAATTTACAAGATCATCGATGCTGCATCTTTAATTCTCTAAGTTCCACCAATGTTGGTCATTCACCAAGATTATACTCTTCGACAAGATATATTTTCAGTAAGAATGCTACTCCTGAGCCATTCTACATATTAATGTTTTCTTTTTACTAAAAACAGGAAGACTACGAAGTGAGATTCACTAGTTCTTAACACATTTCCATATCTTACCGTAAGGAGAGCGGCGAGCTGGCAGAATCATGAACACGCCGGGAAAAATTCTTAGCGGCATTTCGTCTGTCTTTTCGTTCTGAGTTCAAAATCCGCCGAGGTCCACTTTGCCTTTCATCCTATTGGGGTCGATAAAATAAGTAGCAGTTGAGCACAGAGATCAGTGCAACCTGCTTAGTCCCCCACCCCAACACCGAACTTTCTGGCCGTGTGCCAAAATCTGAAACCATTATTGTCCTGGGATAGATAAGGAGACCCTCCTTGTTATTGAATAAACATAGACATCGACGCAAGGCATATTGGTAAAACTTCAACCGAGTGCAATCACAACAGGCCCGATATTGTTGTCTGGGACAGGGAAGAAAAAGTATGTACAGTTATAAGGGACAGGTTCCTTGTTGATGTGAATGTCTCTATGAAAACCAAAGGGAAAGGGGATAACTACGGATAATTCCTTTGAAACATCCAGCTTCTATATCCGGATTATAAATGCGTATTTATACAAATGCGTGCATCTGGTTTTGAGAACAAATGCCTAAGTGACAATCTGGAAACGCTAGGGTTTTCAGAAAAAGAAATCAACCAGTTAGCACGCATATTATAATTCAATCTGTAAGCGGAACAATAAAAAATGCGAGACTTTTCGCAAGTTCAGCATGTGACACTGTTTTTGTTTTCCTCTACATTCTATTGGTCGAGTTTTGTATCTTTGTTAACAACCAGCTCCATCTTTTTAGGGAAGTTTCAAATAATCAAAAATGCATCTCGTACATAAGCCTTAGAAAATGTCTGTGTGGATATATTATATACAGGAGAAATTATGATAAGCACAAGTTTATATCATTTTTTCCTTAAGTACCTTTCACCATTCTGGTTATTTTGCAGCCGTACATCAAACTCTACACCCAAGTTATATAATATACAGGGTGTGGCAGAATTAACGGCTTTTTTTATTTAGTAATTTTTATAGCACAAAAACTGTTTTCTTTAGAGAATTTTATTATATAAAAATTTATTACAGGAGTTAAAGAAACGAAAAAAAAAACAACAATTAAGGAAAATAAATTGCAGTAGTTTTATAAAATTTATAAAGTATTGTTCCATCAAAACATCATAATTTATTATGATAAAAAATTTGATTAACATGTTCAAAAGGCTCCCCTTCGATTTTAGTACAGTGCGGAACACTGCCGGAAACACTTCTAGAAACCTTTTGACATATTTCCCCATTAATCGTAGAAAATTTATCAGAAATTGCTCGTTTTAATTCAGGAATTGGTTTTGGTTTCAGGGAATAAACAAGATTTTTCAATACACCCCACAAGATAAAGTCAGGTGGTGTTAGGTCTGGTGATCGTGATGGCAACTTAGTTGCTCCACGTCGTCCTATCCACCTCACCTAAAAATTAAGATTTAACCATTCGTGAACGTTTAACCCACGGTGAGGTCGTGCACCATCCTGTACAAAGAAAACTATGAAAAAATACAAATAAGAAAGGGCGTTACTTCTGCCGCATCCAGTATATCGTATATCTGTCTATAGAATGTCGCAGATTATGGGTCTGCTATTCAGTAATAACAGCTCTTTTATAAATCTACCATTATCGCAAACATCTACTGCTGCTACAATTACTAGTACTACTACTACCACCTTTATTAATGAGGGTGATAGTTTGGCAGAATCTTCAGAGTGTCGGATGAAATGAAATGCGGCATTTGTTCCGGCTCTTCAGGTTTTGAGTTCAAATGACGCTGAGATCAACTCTGTCAACTTTTCGGGGTCGATAAAATAAAAGTACAAATCAAGTAATGAGATCAATGTAATCGACTTGCCCCTTCCCCTCAAAATTATTGGCTTTGTTCGTAAATGAATAATTATTAAGTTTATGGTAGCGGATTAAGTAGGATAGTTAAAGAGTCGATCATTTTTTACGGTCTTTTAATCTCTGATTTCGAATTCTGCAGAGATTAATTTTACTTTTTATCGTTTGTTGTTTGATGAGATATAATACCAGTCAAGTACTGGGGTCGAATTAGTTGCCTAATCCTTTCCTCCCCTTAAAATATTTAACTTTGTATCTAAGCTGGAGAAAATTATCGATGTTATTTCCACCGCAACCAAAACTCTAACCAAAACATTACTTCACATCTGGTATCAATCGCCGTTGTAAACCCTTACAGGGAATATTTAACCGCATCGGAATAGTTTCCATTATCATCTGGTACTAACACAAAGAGGGAATCCTTAACTATACCACAACAACACATCTACTTCATATTCTTTCATTGACGCGTTGCCAGCATCACTTCCAGAGAAGTGAACTATGGAATACTATAACAAGACATTGTAGAAAGCAGGAGAAACTAACAGTAAAGTTTATAGCAAGGAAACTGTAGCAACCAACACCGTAATTGCAATTTCATCGTCAGACAAAGAAACTGTAACACAAAAGAGACCTTAAATGCGATGAGGCGAGAAAGGATTTATAAAGCTGCTCCCTGGTCAATGGATTAATCAAACGGACAGAAGCCCTAATATTCAGTGAATAAGGCTTAAAGAAACTTTTCTTCAGAGTGCGATAGATTGAGCTTCGAAATATCTTGAATGGCACTAACTAAGATCCAGTCTAAAAGTATGTTATTATTGAATTATCATAGAAGGGAGTCTTTTTAACGGTTCTCTGGCCTTCGTAGGGGAGTAGAGGTGTCTGTTTGTATCATAATGACGTGTTGTAATTGCGGTGCGTGGGGTTTATCTCTTCTTGTGTACATTAGATAATGTCCGTGTTACTACTATTTGTTAGGACACGGAGAAGATAACAATATTAGCAACGATTGGACATTATTGCAAATAGATTTTGGCAGTTGTTTTCTGAAAGATGTTAATCAGATCGAATAAAAGATGTTTGTTCTGAGGAGAATCAATAACTGTCACAAAAGATCAGATATCGGATTCGGGATAAACAAGGATAATTTTGGCAAATATTGAACCGAACAAATACGACTATTTGGCGAAGGTAGTTGCCGACCTCCAGCTGGATTGTTTGTTATTCCAGAACCCATCGTTCCCACCAACCCACACATACCTGTCTTTATCCTTATCTATACACACTCAAATCACATTTTCTTGTTCATGAAACTTTACCGCTACTTCTTCATTTAAATATTCTTATTCTCTCATTCGCTGTTTTTGTTTGTCATTCTATGAAGCTATCAGTCAGCGGCCATATTTCCTTGTTAACATTCATTTTCTGTGCTTCTGTTTTGCTTCCGCTATTTTCCTCCTCGTCCCCACCTCCTCCTTTATTTATTATGGACACAGAGCGGACATGTTTTCTACAGATATTCACTAGCGATCGTTCTTTGCTTTTATCCAGGACACCTTAAATAGATTCCACGGCGGACGCTACACCTTTCAATAGATCTATTTGCTTCATTTTAAAATTAGACTAACAGCAGACATTTTAAGAACAACTGTGTATGAATAGACACACACACACACACACACACAAGGCAGAAAATCATATAAAAATGTATGTATATAT
>NC_068981.1:6627384-6631745 GCF_001194135.2 Octopus bimaculoides | reverse complement strand
GTGTGTGTGTGTGTGTGTGTGTGTGTGTGTGTGTGTGTGTGTGTGTGTGTGTGTGTGTGTGTGCCGCAGAGGAGTCCGATGCCGTTGGACATCGGATCAAATACCAAAGACATTCCTTAATAAACAGACGCTTTTAATTCGCTTCTCATTAACGCAAAACTATAATATGCTAATTGTTAAGTGGTTACTATAGCGAGAGCTACGTCATGACTAAAGCTATTTCAGTTTCCTGTTGCCAATTGTACTTTTAGAGCGCCATAGAATTACATTTATCGTCTTCTATGAACATCCCATGATTGTGTGAGTATTGCAATATTCAATAGCTCAGAGTGACCAGTGGCAGGTATTTGAACAGTATAGAACAAATATATTGTATCAAATACCATACAATTAACATTTTTCATTTATTTAAATTATCTCCACCTCTCATAATTACCAAACGACAATTAAGAATAGCTGCATATGACAAGGGCAGAGAGTCTCAAGAATCAACTTTCTCCAAAGCTGATTTGCCGTTAAGGAAAAGAGCGGGTTTATTGTCTAAAGATGAAGAGGACAGCCGTGATACGTGTTTCTACCTCGATAGGTGTCGTTTGTACGGCTAATTTATTATAATACATACTGAGGGTAGACAAGCAGAAGTAAATTCTAGCTGAATCAAATCTGCAATGATTGGGTGATGACACTTTATCACTTGTCGTAAGTCGTTAGTGTTTTTGAGGAAGGTATGACTCTCACCGTTTGTATTACGACTAAGGCTTTATGTAGGGGTCAGGAGAGAACTATGTTACTCAAACGTTGCTGAGTCAATGTCGATGAAATCTCAACTAAACCCCTACGACGATAGTTCGACCTTCATTCACACATTGAATACATTACAAAAGATATGATTGTCACAACTTCTCTTTCATGAAGTATTCTACCATGAACTAATTATATAAGAAACACCTATAATTCAACAATATTATAATATCAGCGTTTTATCTTTGCTGTTCGTTAAAGTACAATTGTTCACAGTAATTGTTCAGTGGAAAATATCACCATTTTTCTACAGAATCCTTTCCATCTGCCTCTCCTCTCTCCTCTCTCCTCTTTTTGTCTCTCTTCCATAATTTCTTTCTCATTTATTTTGATTTTGTCCATGGAAATCTTTATTCAACACTCACCCATTTCTACTACCAGTATATCACAAACTACACTAATCTGTCCTCTTACACCAGAACCACCACCACCACCGCCATAATCCTCGTTATGGCATTATTGTCATCGTTATCTCTATTATTCACCATGTCCTCTTATTTCAGTAATGTTCTCCTTGTTAGATTTTGTATGCTGAGTGGCCATGAGGTCAGGTTGTTATCACCAAAACAGTTGAAGTTGATAACCTTTCATGGGTAACACAGGAAAGAAGGCAGGCTGTCTCGTTTTTGTCTTTTGTTGACACTTGCTCATTCCTCAGGTTGACCCTCCAGTTCGTGACCAAAGCCTGGTCCTGCGCTGCCAGTATAGTGCTCTCGGTCTGTTTTTTAGGGTTCCTTTCATCAGCCAATCCCACCTATTTTTTCCAGCAACTTCTGTTATGTCTACATGGAATTGACCATGTAGTCCCTTCTTTCGTAATTCTTCTTCATGTCTCTTTTGTATTTCTTCCTTTGTTTTCCCTTTTTTTCCTCTGCTCTCAATACTCCCTCGTTCCTAACTGTCACAAGCAAAGTTTCCTTACTTTGGGCTAGGTATTTCATTAAACTCTCGAGTTCGATACACATGCAGTCATCCACATTTATCAGTCCTCTTCCTCCAGTTGCTCTCTTCGTGTACAGGAGTTCAGTGTCTGCTCCATGTATCATTGGGAGCTTTCTTGGCTTCCTGTCCATCTCCTTGAGTTCCTCTTCTGTCCACTTCAGGAATCCAGCGCCATACCAAACTACTGCGAATGCGCACGAGTTTATTGCCGAAATTATGTTTCCGGCATTCAGCTTTGAAGCCAACATCTTTTGCATTCGCCGTAGGTACTCTCTTTTTGTCCTTTCCTTCATGCCATGGTGTTTGATTCCATCTTCCCGGGTATTTATCGCTGGATTGAGGTTGAATTGCCGTCATCATTTCATCACTTGACAACCATGTGCTTTTTGTCTCGGCAAGCTTTCCTCGTCTCATCACCATCGCAGCACATTTTGAGAGTCCAAACTCCATCTTAATATCATCAGAGAAAATCCACACAGACTATACTAAGCTGTCCAGTTCTGACTTACATTTTGTGAATAGCTTCAGGTCGTCCATGAATAGTAAGTGGTCCCATTTTCCATTACCTAATCCCAGATCATACCCCAACTTTGTTTTCTGTAGTATTTCACTCAAGGGGATCATTCCCAGCACGAATATCAGTGGGGACATACTATGTCCCCGGAAGATTCCTCTCTTGATTTTCACCTCTCATAGTGCTTGTTTCCCTGCTGTCAATTCCGTTCTCCAGCATTTCATGCTATTCCGTATAAGGCTTCTCATATTTTCTGCTACTCCATACATTTCCATTGTTCTTATTACCCATGAGTGTAGTATCATATCGTCTGCTTTGCGATAGTCAACCCATTCCATGCTCAGGTTTGTGTGTCTTCCCTTGAAGTTCCTGATAACTAGATTATCAGTTAAGGGCTGATCCTTCGTTCCCCGATTCCCTTTTTGGCATCCTTTCTGCTCAGTGGGTAGCAGCCCACCTCTTTCCAAGTATCTGTACAGTTCACCGGCCAAAGCAGCTGACATTAGTTTCCACATTAGCAGAAGATATATTACTGGTTTAAAGTTGGACGCAGCATTTCCCTTTTCGGGACCCATGGCACATAACAATGTTTTTCCCTTTGTCATCCAGCTGGGCACTGCGCCTTCCTGCAGGCACTCATTTAGCTGCAGTGCAATCCTTTCATCCAGCCTTCTCAGCTTCTTCCTCCAACAACCTTGGACCCCATCCAGTCCTGGGCTCTTCCAATTTGGGAATTTTCTCAACTGCTTTTTTATCATTTCTGTAGTTATCTTTATGTCTTCTATATTTGGACTTCTATATTTCTTAACCTATTTTGGATTTCATGCAGCTACTCCGCTTTATTATTATGCACTACAAGTTGGTCCCAGAGCGTTCAATAAGAGCAAAAGGGTGGTTAACAGACATGGAAATAGAAGACTCTCACGTCTTCGGCGTGAGAGTCCGTCTTTATTATAGTTATGGTGTTGTTGTTGTTGTGGTTGTTGTTATGTGATTTTACGGAATTCGTGTTGCGCCTGCTTTAATTATAAAAACTTTTGGTCTACTATGAGAAGCCGTTTTGCTGCTCTTAATATTTGTTCTTCTTTTGATTTAAGGTCGTTCTGGAGGAATCTTTCCACAAGCAGATATATTTCTGGCACTGTACCTGCTGCTATCGGGGATAGGATCAAATTCTTCAAAGTTTCTTCTCGAACTTTTCGTCACTGTTCCTTAAGCTCCCAATAATAATCGGCGGTACCATGACCTGGATAACTTCTCTGTTCCAACACGAAGATTTCATACTTTATGTCAGTATATTGTTCTAATCTTACCTTTTCCTTACTTTTTACTCTCGTGCACCCACATCGATTACATCACTTGATTTCCTCTTATAAACGACCACAATATCTGACTTGTGTTCCATTCTTCTTTCGGTTTTCAGAGGAAAGATCCACAACAACATTACTCAGCATTTCGTTTCCTACAAAACTGCTTTAACTCCTTCATCTCTGCACGCGATGCCGGTTTATTGTTAAAATTTCAGTGATTATAGCAGCATCTTTCTAAAATAATGCTTTTGCACTGATTTTCGCTTCCTCGCCATCTTTAACAGGTTTGTTTTGTTTTTTTTCTTCCTCTTCCTCGTCTTTTTCCCCTCCTTACCCTACTCTTTCGTCTCTATTCCCCACAAAATAATCATTCTCACTTATCTAATTAGACTACACACAAAGATATTCCTTTGACACAAACGTACGCTACTTTATCACGCCTAGTTTCCAAGTACATTGCTCCACCCACAAGATGAACTAAAAAGTATATATATGTGGAGTGGTGGCTATGCATGTATAAACAAGTACATGTAGATAGATAGATAGATAGATAGATAGATAGATAGATAGATAGATAGATAGATAGATAGATAGATATACACTCACACATATACATACATAAGGATTCGTACCCACAGATACACACACAAACACACATAGAAAGATAGATCAATGGATAGCTCGATAGATAGCTAGATAAATAAAAGGAATATATGTAATATATATATGTACATATATGTGTGTGTGCGGGTGTGTGTATATGTACACACACATATATATACATATATATATTT
>NC_068981.1:6617607-6618631 GCF_001194135.2 Octopus bimaculoides | reverse complement strand
GTTGTTGTTGTTGTTGTTGTTGTTGTTGCTTGGTCTTACCCCTCTTCTTATCACTGTTTGTCGTTATTTTTCTTTTTTGTTATTATTATTATTGTTATTATTATTATTATTATTATTACTATCATTATTATTATTATTATTATTATTATTATTATTATTATTATTATCATCATCATTATCATTATTATCATTATTATTATTATTATTATTATTATTATTATTATCCTTATTATCATTATTATTATTATTATTATTGTAGTTGTTGTTGTTGTTGTTGTTGTTGTTGCTGTTGTTTCATTGTAATCGCTGGCTGTGCTGCTGCTGCTGTTCCTTTGTAACTGTAGCTGTCGTAGCTACTCCTGCGGCCGCTGCTACTGCTTCTGTTGGTGCTGTTACTGTTGTTGTCGTCGTCGTCGTCATAGTTGTTGTTGCTTTTGTTGTTGTTAACCTTGTGAACGTTGTTGTAGCTTGTGAAGCGGGAATTCCACATGACGAACGAGGAAACCCGAAGTTGAACAAAAAAAACAAACAAGGAAGAAGACAAAGAGAAAAGCAAAAATATTAAACAACCACCCTCACCTCTGCCAGACCCAAAATTATGAGTGAGAGAGAGAGCGAGAGAGAGAGAGACCAGAAGAGCATTAGAAATTATATTCGTCTTCTTATTGTTGTTTTACAACAAATTTCATTTTTGAATCAGAAAAAAAATCTAGTTTGTTTATTATTACTGCTGTTTAATTACTAATAACAATTTTTGATGTTGTTGTTGCTGTTGTTTTTAAACTAATTAATCTTAAAAGTTCAATAAAAAAATAAAAATTCGAAACGATAAACAGGAAGGAAAGGAATCGTAAAATAAAAATAAATAAATAAATGAAAGAAAACTGAGAGGAAATAAAGAAAAAACTACATTGAGTCTGTAAATGGGTGATGAAGATTAATAGAAGCAGGGTAATATGTGTATATATGTGTGTGCGCCTCTGTGTGTGTGTGCTGTGCGTGCGTGGTTTTATATATAATTATA
>NC_068981.1:6613440-6617386 GCF_001194135.2 Octopus bimaculoides | reverse complement strand
ATATATATATGTATATATACATACACACATAAATATATATACATCTATGTATACATATAACATGCATAATGTATATACATAGAGAGAGAGAGAGGAAGAAAGAGAGAGAGACATATATTTATATACATACATATATATATATTTATATATATATGATTGTATGTATAAAAAATATATACACATATATATATATACGCGTGTAATATGTATGTGTAGAGTGTGTAGAATGGGAGACAGAGAGAAAGTGGGGGAGGGTAGGAAAAGGAATGCATGAGCAACAGGTAGAGATTGAGAAAAGAGATTAACGGTGAGTAGGGGAGAGAGAAAGAGAGTGAAAGAGAGAGAAAGAGAATCAAATGTGTGGGTGGATGTATGTATGCGTGTGTGTATATATATATATATATATGTGTGTGTGTGTGTGTGTGTGTGTGTGTGTTTGTGTGTGTGTGTGTTTATGTGTGTGTGTGTATTTATGTGTGTGTTTATGTGTGTCTCCATGAAGGGTCATTTCTTCTAAATGCTTGACTTAAAAGGGAAATATGAGATTCAGGTTATCAGCAATCTTATGCTGATGATGATGATGATGATGATGATGATGATGATGATGATGATGATGATGATGATGGTGGTGGTGGTGATGATGCAATATGCGCGCGCGCACCTGGTGTGTGTGTATGTGTGTGTGGACGTGTGTGTGTGTACATTTATATATATATATATATATATATATATATATATATACATAACAGTTGCTGAGTGACATATCCTGTAAGTGGCGTTTCGCAGCGGAAGGTTTGCTACGTATGGATCTCACGATGTGTGTGTGTGTGTGTGTGTGTGTGTGTGTGTGTGTGTGTGTGTGTGTTTGAATGTATGTATGTAGGTGTGCGTGTCTGTACATACATACATACATACATACATATATACATCCATACATACATACATACTGGAAGTGTTATCATGTACATTGTTTTGTCTTGGTATAAAAGATAGGCTACAGTAAATATTCTGCTCAATACCACAGATTTGCTTGTCAGTTGTTTGACCTTAACCAGTTGAGCATGTCCCTTGGTGGCTGACGATATGTGCATCTCTGTTCCCGAGCAGAAGTAGTGGGGGAGCATCATAGCCATGTGTTGAAGGGAATTCTTTGTGGTTTGAATAATTCACCTTTGGATACATGTGTGTTTCGTACAACATCCTTAGACAGCGCTTATTCAAGGATCCTTTGAGCGGGATGAGCTACTGGACTTGAAGAAAATTCAAACTGGGCCCCACTTGCAAAGTCATGCGCTGTTGATCTTGATATGAGATCACTATGTCGCGCACGTAAGGTTGTGATGCATGTGCCTGGTGTACCCTTATCAGACGGGTAGTCATGTTGGGTATACTGGGCTTCGTACATTTTACCCCAGGGTCACATTGATGGCATGCACTGCTCTCTCACTCATAGATACATATATACATACATACATATATACATACATACATACATACATGATGATGATGATGGCCGTCCACTCGTGACCGAGGAAGACCATTGCCGACTTTCAGGAACATTGTGCGCTCTAGGACTAACTTATATTTTGCATTTGCGGCTCCGTTGGTGGCTAATGAGCCCTGCTCTTGACAAGCATACACGACTGCAAACATTGCAGATTAAGCTTTCCCCATTCACTTTATGAGCCGTGCGCTTTCGCGCAGCTCGCTTGAGTTCTTCATGCTGGATGCGTGCTCTCTCAAAAGTCAGAGATGGCTCAGCCACATTCTCAATGTTGGCTGGACCTCAAAAATTCCAGACACACAGATCCCGAGGGCAGCTGATATCTTGAGTATTGAGGCGATAGCGCACAAGTACCTGTTACGTTGGACTGGACACCTTATTAGAATGAAGGATAGCAGGATTCCTAAGCAGATACTCTATGGAGAACTTGTGAATGGAAGGAGACTCCGGCAGAAACCAAGGCTGCGCTTTAAGGACTGCGTCAAGTCCTCATTAAAGGTCTGTGATATGCAGGACACTGACTGGGAGAACAATGCCTGTCATCCCCACAGATGGCGGGAGCAAGGTTAAGAAGGGGATCGACATACATACATACATACATACATACATATATACATACATACATACATACATATATACATACATACATACATACATACATACATATATACATACATACATACATACATACATACATACATGTACTTATGTATGTATACAACCTGTATTGAAATTCATCTACATGTTCACTTAGTGGGATCTTTTTGTTCTATTATAAATACAAACACATGAGTGAGAACGTTTACGCAGGCGAAGGCACGTTTGTTAGATTACGAATGCTAGTAACAAATAGTGCCTTATTTTAACCAGTAAAGTACAAGGGTTAAATCTATTAGAAAACAGATATCATTGATCTTTTTTTTCTCAGGAAAAATTATGTAAAAAAGGGAAAAATGTACATCCGTGGTTTTGTTCATTAAATATTGATTCCGAAGAGAGATTAAAAAATGAATCTTTGGAAGTCTCTTGATAGTATTTTGCGCATCTTAACTTGAATTATTGTAGGAGCTGTCAAGCAATGATAGCGATAGAGTTTCAATTAATAAAAAGTAAAGTTTGAGGAAGAAACGAGTTTCAGGCGGCGTCGGACAAAATAAATAAATAAAAAAATCAGAAATGCAAAGTGGGGAGGGGAGGGTGTGTAATCCTTGGTGTAAAGTTATACATCATCGAGAATGAAGAACACATACATATATGCATACTCACACGACACACAAACACACACACAGATACATATTTGAAAAAGAAATTGAAATGGCATTTCTGATAATTTTTCCGCTTTCATAATTAGATGTTTGTAAGATATCACGTGTTCATTTAGGTGTATATGTACATAGATATGGATGTGTGTGTGTGTATGCATTTATATATATATATATATATATATATATATATATATATATATACATACACACAAGCACACACATGCATACACATACACACACATATATTTATATACATATACAGGACCCGAAGGCACTACAAACCCAGAGTCACAGGCAGTGAAAGACTTGGGGATCAGTATGTGCAATGACGCATCATTTTTATGCACATTAGCAAGATGGCAGCAAAGTGCAGACAATTGGCAGGATGGATACTGAGGTCCTTCAAGAAACTATGTTGACCCTGCGGAGAACCTTTGTTCTCAGCCGCCTGGACTACTGTTCCCAGTTATGGTCACCACATAGTGCCAAACTAACAGCGGACATTGAAGCAGTCCCATGCCCTACGCGAAAAAGATTGAAACAGTCCAGCGGATGAGCTACAGAGATAGGCTGAGAAAACAACAGCTTTACTCCCTTGAGCGAAGGCGTGAGGGATACACAATGATATACATATGGGAAATACTAGAAGGCCTAATACCTGAAATAAACTCGACTGCTCGCTCAAACGAGAATACTAGAAATGAACCCAACTGCTCTCAAAAATTAAGTAAAAAACACAAGAAATAATCCAGGATCCTTGTCCGATACCAGATCGATCCCAAGATCTAATCAGTTCGTGCCAGTCATGAGACCAAACATCCCTAAAAGTTTCATCCGAATACATCCAGCGCTTCTTGAGACATCTTGTCCACAGACAAACAAACACGACTGAAAACAATACCTCCGCCGTCGCGGAGTTAATGATGACAAGTTACACGTCTCACGAGATGTTAATCATGTCCCTTTTTGTATTTCACTTTATTTGCTTCCCGTGTCGGCACCCGCATATCTCTCTCTCTCTCTCTCTCTCTCTCTCTCTATATATATATATATATATATATATATATATATATATATTTCAATTAAAAGGGTAAAGGATTATCAATTTATTAATTTATTAATAAATCAATAATTAATAATTTTTACCAAGCCCTTCGGTATGTAAACACCATTATCG
>NC_068981.1:6608864-6611484 GCF_001194135.2 Octopus bimaculoides | reverse complement strand
ATATATATGTATATATATATATATATGTATGTATATATATATATATATATATATATATGTATATATATGTATATATATATATATATATATATATATAGAGAGAGAGAGAGAGAGAGAGATTGGGAGGGAGGGGGAGTAAGTTAGAGAGAAAGTGAGACAGACAGACAATCAGACAAACAGACAGACATACTGACAGTCAAACAGACAAACTGATGGCCGGTTGATAGATAAATAGACAGATACCTAGATTGAAATGTATGTATATATATATATAGACGCGCGTGGGGTGGGTGTTTGAAATATTGCATGAAGTATATTTTCTCTCCTCTCGATATATTCTTTAATTTCTTTCAACGAAGACTGCTGAGTCGGCAGAGTGGACGACATGTTTTGCTGTGCAAACCAAATGTACAGATGCAAAATGTAATCTTTCATACTTCTTTCAGCCATTGGTCGGTGGACATGCTGGGGCACGATTTTGAAGTGTTTAAGCCGAACAGATCGACACAGTACTTATCAATTGAAGTGTGGCACTAATTCTATCGGTTCCCTTTTGACGAACTACTATGTCACGGGAATGCAAACAAGACTAACAAGGGTTGTAAAGCGGTGTTGGGGGACAATCCGAAACACAAAGAGACACACATACACATACATAGGCACGCACAAACACACACACACATGCATACACATATGTCTGTATATGTACATAAATACGCATATACATTATGTATTACATATATATAGCATTATAAATACTGCCTATATCTATCTATCTATCTATCTGTGCGTGTGCGTGTGTGTGTGTGTGTGTGTGTGTGTGTGTGTGTGTGTGTGTGTGTGTGCGTGCAAGCATGCGTGTATGTATGTCATTGTTCAGTTTTATTTCAAGATTTCTAATCGAGATCCAAGGCTCCTTCATTGGAATTTCAACAACATCAACAGGGTATGTATGTATGGATGGATGGATGGAGGGAGGGAGGGATGCATGTATGTATGTATGTATGTATGCATGCATGTGTGTTTCGCTTTATGCATATAGTTACATATCTAGACATGCTCATATATATTTAAATGATAAACTTCTGAAACGTTCTACAGATTTTTACAGTTCCAGTGATGGATTGGATCTGTAGTCTTCGAATTAGCTTTCTCCTTTCTGGTTCTGAGAAGCCTGATTTCTCAAGATTAGTATTTAGATGGTGTGGTACATATTCTAGGGCCTCAATAATTACAGGTTTCAACCTGAACTTGTAGTCTGGATAGAGTATGTGTGTATGGATGTATGTATCTATGTCGTTGTTCAGTTTTATATCAAGATCTCTTGCTAATAGAGAAAGAGACGGTTTCTAACCTAGATCGAAGGTCCCTTCACTGGAATTTCAACATCAACAGCAGGGTATTTTTGTATGTATGTATGTATGTATGTATGTATGTATGTATGTATGTGTGTATGTAAGTGCAGATTTGCATGTTTTATGTATGTATTCTCATGTATATAGTTGCATATCTAGACATGCTCATACGTATTTAAATGATAAACTTCTGGAAAGTTTTACAAATTTTTACAGTTCCAGTGATGGATTGGATCTGTTAGCATTGAATTAGCTTTCTCCTTTCTGGTTTTGAAAAGCCTAATTTCTCAAGATTGGTATTTGGGGAGTGTATGTATGTATGTATGTATAAACATGCGTAGACAGAGCTATTTGAAGATGTTTAACCGCCGACAGCCAATCCATATTTTCTGCCAATACGTATTGGCAATTCACAGATCATACTAAATAATATTGTTTTCATAATATTTACTATACACAAACAGAAAAATACATAAAAGCCTCTATGCGTGTGTGTGTCTGTGTGACCGAATGTAAAAATGTGTGTGTGTGTATACAGCATACTGCATTCATCAGTTATATGTTTGACATGTGGCGTATGTTGATTGTATATATTGGTCTAGATGAGTGATTCATTATTTGCCTCAGACGGACATTGTAATTAAAACGACGAAATGTTAGATGAATATCTGGTATTCACAAATCCATATGGCGTTTATCAGTTGCACGCATACACACACGCAGACGCTAATAAACTCGCGCTCACATACAATATACACACACGCACACGTTCACGCACATACGGAAAGAGTGAATGAGAGAATGAGAGAGAGAGAGAGAGAGAGAGAGAGAGAGAGAGAGAGAGAGAGAGAGAGAGAGAGAGAGAGAGAGAGAGAGAGAGAAAGGGAATGACTATTTGTGAATCTACCAGTCATGAATATAACATGTATATATATTTACCTAAATACATCCATCCATCCATCCATACATACATACATACATACATACATACATACATACATACATACACATACATAGATACATTGCGTCGATCTACATCCAGAGTTAAATCATTTTACTGCGAAGCAACTCCGCCAACAAGAAACATTTGTAGAACATAGAAAGAAGGTTAGTAACTGTAACTTTATTTTAAAAATCGAAAATTAACCTTCTTCCCAACTCTATAAACAAAAGCGAAAACGTGGATGATATAAGACCACCACGTGGTTTCGCTGCTAGCGACATTCCAAAACTGATTCCATAGTGCCTGCCAGCCAAACTGCATT
>NC_068981.1:6602746-6608574 GCF_001194135.2 Octopus bimaculoides | reverse complement strand
GGTGGTGGTGGTCAGGATTATATGCCGGTAAAATGTACCCTTACTGAAATTTTCCGAGAAAAAATAACTTTGGCTTTGAAGGACTCTCTCGAGGAGAGAGTATTCTCTACCAAAGTAAGCATAAAAAGACTCCACCAGATACGGTATTAAAAATTGTTAACGAAATTGGCGAGGAGTATTTGCAACAGTATGCTGAACCGGCATACTGGCAGATTAACGCCTGTCTATATGCTCTGGCTACTACTGTAACTATATGCATGAGAATATATACATAAAAGAAAATATACAACTCTGCACAAACATACATACATACATACATACATACATACATACATACATACATACATACCCTGTTGTTGATGCTGAAATTCCAATGAAGGGACTTTCCATCTAGGTTAGAAACCCGTTCTTTCTCTATTGGCAAGAAATCTTGAAATAACTTGAATAATGACATACATACATACATACATACATACTGTTGTAGATGTTGAAATGACACATACATATGCACATACATACATATGCACATACAGATACATACATACATACATACATATACACATATACACATACATACATGTGTGTAAATTGTGTGTGTGTGTATGTGTGTCTATATATAGGTATGTATATCTATGTTTGTATGTATTTATGTATGTATGTATGTATGTACGTATGTACGTATGTATGTATGTATGTATGTATGTATGTAAGAATGTATGTAAGAATGTATGTGAAATGTGCGTGCATTATGAATGCGTGTACACGTTGGTCTTTCCTACTTCTTAAGCATATTTCATGGAGCAATGCTAAGACGGTTCTGAAGCCTGCGTTCAGATAAGATAATTAGCGAATAGCAGATAAGGAATACGAAAGAAAATGATGGAAAGTCATAGTAATGTAGAGGGACTCATAATGAGCCAGAAACGACAGAAGAAGAAAAGGAAAAAGAGCGGGGTGGGTGGGGGGAGAGATTTGTTAGATAATACAGAAAGTAGGACGGAAATATATGTAGGTGAAAGAGTGGAAAGAAAAGACGTCGTACATTTATAGATACTCATAGTTTATAAAAATACGTGTGCATACATATATATATATATATATATATATATATATATCAAGCCTAATCGACTTTAGATGCGTCACTCTCTCTCTCTAAATATATATATCAAAAATTGTCAAACTGTAGTACAACGGTTTTGCTATGGAATGGTAAAACTATTTTTTCGTTTTCTGAAAAAAAAAAACATTTTGGACTTCCGCCATTTTTGCATAATAGCAACGATATGTATGATGTGTGTGTGTGTGTGTGTGTGTTTTGGAATTGCTTCTCGAAGTATATATAAAGCTATAAAGAATAACAAATATTGAGTTGAAAACCCCTTTCGGATAGAAAACTTCGAAGTCTTTCCGTGGGTCTTGAACCCGCAACTCCCAGAAAACCGCTGCTCAAATATTTAAGCAGTAAATAATATATTTGTTGAAATGCGCATCAGACTATTAAACTGGAGGCCAGATCAAACTGGAGTTAATTGAAAAGGGCAGCAAAGAGCGGTGTTTATTATTTATAATTTATATTAAAGACCTGTCCTTTTGGACGTCTTATTTAGACTGGTTCTTGTTGGAAGTTTGGCATAAAATACGTTCAAGGAATTGAAGAAATGAAGAACGCATGTGCAAATATCAATAACTTCTTTTATTTTCTTATTTTTACTTCTTTTAGTCATTAGACTACGGCCATACTGGGGCAGCGCCTTGAAGAATCTGTGGTCGAACAAATCGATACCAGTAATTCATCTTTTATTATTTTTTTAATGCTTTGAACTCTTTTGCGGAACCACTAAGTTACGGGGACGCAAACACACCAACACCGGTAGTCAAGCGATTGTGGGAAAAGAACACAAACACACACATGCACGTATACATATGTGTGTCTGTGTGCGTGATCGTGCACGCGCGTGTGTTTGCGTGTAAACTAACTCAATTCACAAGGCCTTGGTTGTCCGCGGCTCTAAGTAGGAGACCACCTGCCAAGGTGCCACGCCAGCGCCTTTATTTACAAAATTAAAATATATGATGGGAATATTTGGTAACTTCACTTGGATTTCTTTTCAGCTTTTTGCTGGAAACCATTTCTGCATCTGTTGTTAAATTCCTTTATCCAGTTTTAATCAAAATGAACCGGAAGTAATGAGAACACAGGTCTCAGCATTCTGCAGGTCGTAAGAAGTACGTAAAGGTATTATAGAATGCTGAAGTGCTGCAGATACACACACACACACACACACACACACACACATACACACACACACACACACACACACACACTCGCACGCACGCACACATATATGCATATATGTCTAGTTATGTGTATATACGTGTATGTTCTTGTATGTATACATGCAGTGTGTGTATGACGTCTGTTTCTTTCTATGCTTCTCCATGTCTCTCATTCTCTCTTTCTCTTTAGAAACACACTCGCGTGCGCACACACCACCTGCACATATATGGATGTATGTGTGTGTGTGTGTGTGTGTGTGTGTGTGTCTGTCTGTCTGTCTGAGTATACCATGTGCGCGCATATTAATAGTAAAGTTGGAGTAAGCGATAACGATAAGTAAAAAAAAAAGGAAAATTGCTGCTGCAATGCACCGGTTTTTATTGTTGTGGCATTAAGTTATCTACTGATCGACAGGATGGCGCCATTGCGACCGGGTGTGAAGCTACCAAAATCTGATCTGGATTCCTTCATTCCTCCTACCCCACCCCCACCCACCCACTTCTAAATACGTGAGGGACTTAAGTGGTAGAAGAGAAAAAAATATGTCCATTTACCTAACTTCTTCCTCCATTTAAACAGCATCGTTTAATTTCCTTATTGTTAAGTAAGAGCTGTTGTAGTGTTTATTGTTGTTGTTGTTGCTGTTGTTGTCGCCATTTTGGCTGTGTTTATTGTTGTTGTTGTTGCTGTAGTTGTCGCCATTTTGGCTGTGTTTATTGTTGTTGTTGTTGTTGTTGTTGTCATTATTGTGGTTGTGTTTATTGTAGTCGCCATTATTGTTGTTTGTAGTTTTATATTTCTGTTCTTGCTCTAATTTCTGTCTGAGGTCATAATCCCTCTAGGTTTGCCTGCTTTGCAAGTCTTCAAGCAGTTTCCTTTTTTTTTCCCAAGGATTATTCTCCTCCCTTTTTCATTTCTCTATTGTATTTACCAATATTTTATTTTGTTATATTTTGATCATATTTTCTCCGGTTATCGATTTCATGTCATCTTTTCACCTTTATTTCATCTTTTATTTTTACTTTTCAATCACACACACACACTCTCCCTCTCTCTCTCTCTCTCTATCTATCTATCGCTCAATCTCTCTCTTGCCCTCTCCTCCTCTCTCTCTCTCTTTCTCACTCTCACTCCCTCCTGAATTGAAAATATCACTCCCACCACCTACAGCCACAATATGTGTGCAGTTACACCTCCCATATTCTTAATTCTTAATCCCGTTATAGGTATTTTGCACGTCTTCCATTAAACGCCTATTCCCACACATCCCTCCCCCCCCCGACCACCCACATACCAACACATTTTAATCTATTCTGGCTTAGAGGTAATCATTTATCTAAAGTTGCTGACATCTGAGTAATAGCAACGGAATATCATTGTATTATTAACTAACGAATCATAAATATTTTTGAGTGATGAATGTTCGATGTTAAAGAAAATCTGTACAATGATTAAAGATTACGAAAATAAAGATCATTCATTGATTCTATTATTGGTGGAGATCGATACTAAAGCGATATTAAAGATATCGCATGTTTAACTGAACGAAACGGGATACACGAATTGCAACAATTTGCTTGGCGGCTAAATCAAATCTGTCGACGATACAGAATATTGGTTTGGTACACAGAAAGTATGTCAAACCTTACAGTCATGCCTCAGGGCAAGTGGGCAACAATAGTTAATAAACCAATCCAGATTATAGTCCTATCATAGCCACCAGGGTCAATATAGTTGTCACGCCAAATGTTATCGAATCCACGAATGTCCGAGAAGTGGTATATGATTTGGTCAGCTAATGTTACTTAAAATGGTCCTATTGCTATGTCGGGTTCTGTAGAATATAATTTGTTCTTGGGTGTATTCAAGAAATGTTAAAATTATTCCGGGAATTGGTTAATATTAAAAATCTCATCATGTTTTATCAAATGATACATTTAGATGTGGTTTTTCCTGATCTGACTTCTGTAGACTTCGTGGTTAAAACATCTGTGGCTGCTGCTCTGAAAATCTCGCAGTAAAATATATTTCTGATTGGAAATTTAGAGACATATGTCTGGAACAGAAATTCGACGACCAACTTTTGATTTATTTTCGATTAGTCTAGGCCGTAAAAAACATAAATAGATCAGTGGCCGAACCAATGAAGGAACAATTGGACAGTCACGTCATCCTACACTCTTTTGTTATGCTAAACTTTCTATAATGTGATCTATAATGTGATGTAGAAAATCGAGGATTAAATACTTATTACTATAGTTCTTCCCAGCCAGAGTTGCCATACCGTTAACCAAAAACAACCTAAACATCAAACTTTTGTGATGCAGTGGTTACTTGCGTTGCACAAATGAGTCGACATATCTAAGTCTCTCTTTAAATGATGTTTCTTGCAAGTTTTGCGGGTTTGCTTCAGTCAAAAGTTAAGACCATTAGAATGGTCATGTTATGAAAGTATTGCTCTCTAACGTTACTCACGCAATAACTCCACAGACAGTGTCTATCTTTGGTATCTTGGAGAACCACTCGTAGCTTGAAAAATTGATTTTTGTTTTAATGAAAATATACTTTGGTAATCACCTCAATTAACGTAGTCACATTTCCTTTCTTTGTTGTCTGTTATCTCCCGAAATTATAATTAACACATCCATATTTGTTTTGGAATCCATCCTTCATCCATTTTCTATTTCCGATCAGTAATTCAATCCATCTAAATAATTTCAGTTCGAAAGAACATATATAAATTTTTTTAAATGCAGTTCGCTTCCCCGAGCTATTATTGTTGGCTTTGGTTTTGTAATCTGTATAAGTTGTAAGAAATATCAAAGACCACGGTTAGGTAGTATGATGATCGAATCAAACCGAAGATCGTGTTATTGTTCCTACGAAGATCAGGGACTAAACAAACAACTGAATCGTGAATGAAATTTCACATCGTTATAACACTACATGAGGCTGGATTTGAACTCATGACTCTCGAAGACAAATATATATAAAAAATGCATATTTTAAAATATTTTAACCTATGTTTTAAGACGGCAAGCTGGCAGAAAGGTTAGCAGGCCGGGCGAAATGGTTACCAGTATTTTGTCTATCCTTACGTTTGAGTTCAAATTCCTCAGGTGTCGACTTTGCCTTTCATCCTTTCGGGGTCGATAAATTAAGTATCAGTTACATACTTGGGTTGTTCTAATCGACTGGCCCCCTCCCACCAAACTTCTTGTGCCTAGAATAGAAAAGAGCATTTTAACCTGTGTGAAGGCACGTAGACTAGTGATGAAGGTGATGTACTCAGGATCAGAAGATCGTGGGTTCGATTCCCGAATCTGTCGCTGCATTGTGTTTTCGAGGACAAACTGCTTCATTTGACGTTGCTCCAGTCGACTCAGTTGTAAACTTGTTAACCCGTTCATGAGGCGGGGTTGATCTCGACCTCTGATATTCACCATGGGAACCAGGAAACTGATTCATTACTCAGGAGATTCGCTAATTAATCAGAGATAAATTAAAAGTTGAAATGTATCATTTTTCTTTCAAATTTATTTTCATCACA
>NC_068981.1:6601780-6602461 GCF_001194135.2 Octopus bimaculoides | reverse complement strand
ATATATATACATATACATATACATATATACATATATACATGTATATATATCTTATATATATATATATACATACATGTACATTCGTACATGCATACGTACATACATATATATAGGTATATGTTCGTGTGTATGTGTGCGCGTGCGTACATGCATGCGTGTGTGCGTATGTGTCACAAGACACATAATGGTGCTTCATGAATCTACAGAAACAAAACTACGAAGAGAATAATATTTCACTCGGAGACAAACCTAAAATGGCGACTCCACCTTTCACAGCGTTCCTCAAAAACAAACATAAACAATAGCAATTCTATCTTGTCGATCAGAAAAATATTTGCATATGATAGCAAATAGGCTACCATTTTTTATAGTACGTGTCGAATTTTTTCTCGTGTTCTCCTTCTCTCGTTTAACATGTTAAACCACGTTGTTAAAGCGATTTTTTTTCCTTCCTGACAGCCAAGAACGCCTAAAATATACACTTACTGCTGAATGTAGCGAAATATAAACAACAAAGAAATCCCAGGAGTAAAGCGTCACATCTTCTTCTATCCCATCTAATCCTAATTGCCATAGTTTCGGTTTAGTTTTACAATGGAAATAAACTTTTGTGGCTATAACGAGATCAACACATGATGAAACAGAATAAAACAGATGCACACGTTTGTAGACGAATATATA
>NC_068981.1:6599637-6600139 GCF_001194135.2 Octopus bimaculoides | reverse complement strand
ATATATATATATATATATATATATATGTGTGTGTGTGTGTGTGTGTGTGTGTATGTATACATATATACATGCATATTTATGCGTGTATATGTGTGGATATATGTACAGATATGCTAGTGTGTGTGTGTGTATCTGTACGTGAGTGAAACGATCAGTTTGAGTTTACGTGGAAATATATCAAAGTGCTCAACCGACCACTGTGATGTAAGATGGTATTATACATAAAATCTATAACGTCTCTTTTTCTACGTCAGCAGACCATTAAAGCCATAATTGCAATTTCACGTCAATATCCATGTCGATATGTTTGATCTTTAGTGGACTCCAAGGGAAGCGATAGTATCAACTCTGTTGGTATTCATTGCGATTATTATATAACTGGACACCAAAACTGGCAATAGATATAATGGTACCGTTACCTACAGGCACATACAACCACTATTAAGGCCTTATCTATCTATGTATCTATCTATCTATCTATCTATCTATCTATCTATATATA
>NC_068981.1:6598216-6599521 GCF_001194135.2 Octopus bimaculoides | reverse complement strand
TATATATATATGTGTGTGTGTGTGTGTGTACAGAGAGAGAGAGAGAGAGACAGAGGGAGAGAGAGGAGGGAGAGAGCAATTTATATATGGTTTGTTGCAGAGCTAGATAGCATGATAGATAATCAGATAACAATAGAAAGAGACTAACTCAACCAAAATAACGTATAATATTCTCTATTAAGTTTTTGTGTGCTATTTTTCCCAACAGTCAACACTAAATGGATATAAGTGTGTGTTCAGAGTGAAGGGAAGAGAAAGAGAAAGTGGTATAGATAGAGTGATAGATAGATAGATAGATAGAGAGAGAGAGAGAGAGAGAGAGAGAGAGAGAGAGAGAGAGAGAGAGAGAGAGAGAGAGAGAGAGAGAGAGAATATCCAATATAGGACTACAAAACCTTCAAGTGAAGAATAATAGAAAATTAATAGAAAGAGCAACATAAAACGAATAAAAGTATTTTGTGTTGAAGGAAGTGAAAGCCTAGAAAATGGACGCTAAACTGACAGACAGTTGCAAAGAGAAAACAAACACAATAAGAGAAATGTTTCAGCCAAGATAAAATCTAAGCTAAAAATGGATTTTAAAATGAGGTCATTTCCTATAAATTGGGATTGACTAATATATTTGGGGTAAAAGGGGGACAGTATAGAACTTTCGTAAGTAAGGTGGATCCTATCTGCAGTTCAAAGACAGTTTTGTCACGCTTTGTCTTCATGGTTCTGTTTTGAGTTTTATATTCAGCACAGACAGGTGTTTATCGAATTGGAAGGTCGGTCATTCAGTTGCTCGAACACATGAATATTCACCATCGTCACCGACAGAGATCCATCCATCTCTCTCTCCCCCTTCTCTCTTTCTCTCTCAACTCTATCCCTTTCTTTCTATCTATCTCTCTACTTTCCTTTCTAAGCCCTATAGGGCTTTATGTGTAGGTGTATAGTTATTTATGTATCAACTACCGGTGTCGGCTGTTTGTCTTCGTACCCTTCTTTACGTTCGCTCACTTATTCCCAGCAGCTCTTTGGTGTTGACACCACCAAAATGAACAATCGTATTGTTAAAGGCGCAAAATCGGTATGATTTTTGAACGATAATTGATGAGCGAAGAGCATGTCCAGGACTTGCGTATTCCTTTGTCAACTTTCTGTGCAAGTTTTTGAATACGTACATGCAGGCCTGCCTACATACATACATATGTGTGTAGGTTTGTGTGCATGTGTGTGTCTGTATGTGTCTCTCTCTCTCTCTTTTTTCTTTCTCTCTCCTTCTCTCTCTCTCCTTCTCTCTCTCACTTTCTCACTCTCTCT
>NC_068981.1:6596256-6598119 GCF_001194135.2 Octopus bimaculoides | reverse complement strand
TATATATATATATATATATATATATATATATATATATATTACGGTTTACTCGTTTTACAAATCAAAATTTCCCATTGAAATTAACTAGACAGATCCAACTAAGAGGACATATAGACATATCTTTTTCTTCTTTTACTTGTTTCAGTCATTTGACTGCGGCCATGCTGGGGCACCGCCTTAGTCGAGGAAACGGACTCCAGGACTTATTTTTGTAACCCTAGTACTTATTCTATTGGTCTGATAAATTACGGGGACATAAGCACACTAGAATCGGTTGTCATGCGATGGCGGGGTGGGGGCAAACACAAGCACACACACACACACACACACAAATACATACATATATATATATACGGGCTTCTTCTAGTTTCCGTCTACCAAATCCACGCACAAGGCTTTGGTTGGCATCAGGCTATACTAGAGGACACCTGCTCAAGATGCCACGCAGTGGGACAGAACTCGGAACCTTTTGGTTGGGAAGCAAGCGTCTTACCGCACAGCAACGCCTGCACTAAACGTAACATGTGGAGAATCCGGGCAAAGAAAATAATAAATCACTCAAATTCCAAGTCTTTTCACTTTACTTTTGTTTAGTCAACGCCATAGACGAAGCACGGATAAGCGAAGGAAATATATTCATACAAGAATACAAACCAAGACTGAAGAAATTTCAATGGCATGGTTACTCTTTGCAAATGTTTAATATAATGGCGCCTGGAATGAAGAATAATAATTACATTGTAAATTCTACACCGCAGAAAACATATTAAGACACTTAGATAAGAAATTTTGAAAATTAAAGGCGTCAATTTACTTCTTGCATGTCTGTATATATATATATATATATATATATATATATATATATATTATTTATATTATATGTACATGCATATAAAATAGAAAATTGCTATTTGTAAATCTCTCAATATATACATACGTAAATCTCTATATATATGCATATGTGGTCTTATCAATACGTATGTTGCTATAGTAACGAAGCTGATGCACGCAGAGTAAAGCCACTTGGCACAAATCGACTTTGGACTTTGCTGTGCATGTGCACTAAGTTTCAACGTTTTAGCTCACTTCCACTGTTTACAGCAGTGCTTGGAAGGAACGTGTGTAGCGTGTGACCGGAAGACATAGGCACACACCTGCGCACACACGCATGTATGACTATTTATATTTTGTATGTGTGTGTGTGTGTATGCTCCTGCGTGTGAGTATGTGTGTACGTAGTGCGATGTTTAATTTACGTTTCTATATATATATATTTTTTTTTTGTAGGCCATATTTCTATAACTGTTCGTATTTATAGAAAGCTTTTAACATTTTCGTAAGTATTAACTTTATTCTCTCTACGTCTCTTTCTTCACACCTACCCCTTCCACTTTCTACTCACTCATAAAGATCGATACACAAATCAGAAATAAGATCGATGTATACATCTCTGCTGTCCTTTTATAATAGTGAACTGTATATTTTAATATTTGGTGAGTTCAGAACTGGGCTTTCAACTCGTTTGCTTCTGGGTTTTAATCATAACGTAGTTAAGTTGTTTTTCTCATTCCTCTAATAACCTCTAACCTAAATAATATAACCTGATTAATAAAATAAATATTGTTTAATCTCTTAATCAACAGCTTCTTAATGAATTCTAGAACTTAGCGAAAGGAACTTAAAAGTGTTGTCCATTGGGTCCATTGAGTGTCGTCCATTGGGTTAGCTTTCATTCGAAGGGCGCCACATCGTACGCATAAAAAAAGTATATAAGAAAGAGTGTGAGAGAGGGAAGAGGAAGTGAGAGAGAGAGAGACAGACAGACAGACAGACAGAGACGCGGTGAGAGAGAGAGAGAGAGAG
>NC_068981.1:6585069-6595291 GCF_001194135.2 Octopus bimaculoides | reverse complement strand
TCTCTCTCTCTCTCTCTCTCTCTCTCTCTCTCTCTCTCTCTTCACCTTTGTCTCCTCTCCCTCTTCCTCTCTGTCACCATTTTAGAGGAATCGATTCAGGGTCTGATCAACCCCCGACCAGCTGCTACTTCCACGGTGAGGACATCCTCTGTTGAAAGGCCCAAAATAACTGATGATCCCAAGTTACAGCGCTGATGATTTCTCCCAGCTCTTCGAGAAGAGTTTATTTCATCGCCACACACACACGCACACACATACACACACACACACACACACGCACGCACACACACAGACAGACAGACACACACACACACACACACACACACATACACACACACACACACGCGCGTATATCTAATGAAATATGTAAAAGCCAAAGAGACTCGATCGTCGACGGATGTCATTGTTTCACTCAGCCAATAACTCCCCCTCTCCTTCTTCCGCGTCTGACCTTCCTCACCTCATTACATCATCCGTCACGTGACTCGCCACATTTGATGCACACTTGAAGATGCAACTTGCAAGCATGAACATCTGCTCAAAAATGCACACCGTCACTGACCAGCCACCCAGCCTCCCTTACACACGCACACACACATACACACACTAGCACGCACACACATACAAACACACACATACATACATGAATATATGCATACGTACATATATATATATATACATGCATACACACATACATGTATGTGAAAGTGCGTGGCCACGTGGTTAGGATTTTGCACTCATGATCACTAGATCATGGGTTCGATTCCCAGGTGGAGCGGCGCGATGTGTTTTTTGAGCAAAATCCTTCATTTCACATAGCTCCAGTCCACTCAGCCGTGAATAGGTCACCCTGCAACAGACTAGCCTTCTGATCAGGGGGGAGAAGTGCTGGCCTGATCATTCAGCCAGCCCAGTGGCATCATTAGAAAGCTTAAAATGATGCAAAGCGCATTGTGACCAGCGATATTTAACAATGTCTACCAATTTCTATTATTACAGTGAACATAAATAAGCTGTGAACATTTCTGATAAACATAACTAACATAAGTAAACGTAAAGTTAAGCAGTCAATAACCATAACCATTAACAAACAATAAACAAAACCGATAAACAGTCTAAACATAAGGAATAAAAATAGTAAACTAATAAACGTTGCGCGACTGCGTAATGGGCGTAGTTGTGTGATAAGAAATTGGCTTCCCAATGACACCGCCCCGGGTTCAGTCTCACTGCATAGTACCAAGGCCAAGTGTATTTCACTGTAACCACCGCACCGGCCAAAATCTTGTGAGTAAATTTGCTAAGTTCGTATGAAAATTATAAGAAACCCGTTGTATATATGTGTGTGTGTGTGTGTGTGTGTGAGTGTGTGTGTCTGTGTGTGTGTGTGTGTTGCTCCTCCCACCACCACCACCACCACTACTTCTTGACGACTGGTTCGGCAAAAAGAGACCGATATAATCAGTACCAGACTTGAAAAGTAAACAAGTACTGGGGTCGATTCTTTTGACTAAACTCTTCAAGGTCGTGCCCTAGCGTGGCCACAATCCAGTGACTGAAACAAATAAAATCGAACCTAATTGGTAATGAACTATCCTGCTAACGAGGCACCTCTTCGCGATAATTTGAAATAGCAGCCAAATTTCATTTATACCACACCCTGTAGTCCGAAAGAAAAAAACAACGACTTATTAGGTAACCTAGTACATTGTATACGTAAAACGATGGGATGGTCACGGGTGGCGTATCTTTTTTCATAGATCTGCTAAATGACCTGCGGCCAAATACCAACAGCAACAGTACAACCACAACATGAATATATCAAAAGAAATGGCGGCTATTCAATGATTAAGTTGTTGGGTTTTTTTTTTTTTAGATATAATTGAAGTAAAACATCTCCATTAAATGTTAAAATATCTTCATTCACGTCTCGTCTGGCTTGAAAAGGCAAGATGCGGAAGCTGTAGGGAGAGAAGGAAGACCACAACAACAACAACAACAGCAATAACAAATAATCATGTGGAGCACATGACTTGTCGATAGTTTCATGTTTTTACTGGAACAATAAATTAAAGACAAGTATGGTATTACGACAAGAAAACACCATTTAAATAAGGTTTTTTTCTTTCTCTTCTTTCGTTGATTCCTTAGTTTTCCTTCCTTCATCCATTTTTTTACACTAACACACAAACAAACACACTTAAATATACATATATATGTGTGTGTGTGTGTGTGTGTGTATGCACACACAGAATGAAACACACACACATAAAGATATACATGTTGTGTGTGTGTGTGTGTGTGTGCGCGCGTATGTATATAATCATAATTGCTTTCTTTGTGATGTTTCACTGTTATTGCTTTCTTCAAGCAAGACTTAATTATTTCTGTGATTTATGAACGCTGCCCTTTCACATTGAGCTCGATGAATTTTCATTCACTTCGAGTAACGTCTGTCTTTCATATTACTTGTTGATTTATTCCTCTTCATACACACACATTCTCTGCCCCTCTTTCTACCCACCTCTCTCCTGCTTTTTCACACTATAATTCACACACACACACAAACACAAACTACTCTCACCAAATACACACACACACAAACTGTTTTCCACTGTTACTCTTTCTTCTCGTTCTCCATCTCTCTCTCTACTTTCTTTCGTTCTTTCTGTCTCCCTCCTCTCCTGCTCTCTGTCTTTCTTTTCTTTTTTTCATCCTTCCGCCCCTCCATTCTCCTTCGCTCCCGTCCTAAGACATTCATTCAAAGTAATCCAAATTTTAATGACATGAAAATATGGCGTGCATACATAACGAGCAAAAGGTGGCAAAGTAAGCTTCGATGATCTGAGTTGGAGGAGGAGAAGGTGGTGGTGGTGGTGGTGGTGGTGGTGGTAGTGGTGGGAGAAGAGGAAGAGATGGAAGATGAGGAACGGGGGGAGGAGGCTCAGGCTGTGTAAGAGGTAAAGGAGAAAGATAAAGAGATGAAAAGAAATCGGGGCTGGAAGAAGGGAAGAGAAAATAATAAAAATATTTGTGAGTAATGAACTGATAATGAGAGAGGAGGAGACGAAGAAAATAAGATTGTAAATAAGAAGAGAGAGGGAAGGAGGAGGAGAAGGATGAGGAGGGAATTAATTTTGCGAGAGTGTGTGTAATTTATGAGCATGTATGTATGTGTGTATGTATGTGTGTATGTATGTGTGTATGCATGTGTGTATGTACACACGCACACGCACCCACACATACACACACATATACATAAAGGGAAAGAGAGAGAGAGAGAGAGAGAATAATTGAACTGAAAGCAAGTGGGAGGAGGAAGAGGGAGGGAAGGTGTTTAAGAATTAGGGACCAATATGAAGGGTGACGACAAAGACAGGTTGAGAGACGAAGGAGGAGGATAAGCGATGGAGAGAGAACGATAGAGAGAGAGAGAAAGAGAGAGTGTTTCGTGAGAAAGAGGGTGAGAGATCTAAACTAAGAACATAGGAAAAAGGGGAGAAAGAAAAACGAGGGAAAGGATGAGGAGAGGATAAAAGGGAGAAAGAGAGAGGAAGGGAGAGACTGCTAGAGAGGAAGGAGAGAGCTGGAGGTTAAATGCAGAGAGGAAAATATAAGAAAAGCTGAGAGGAAGGAGAAAAGGAGAGAAAGAGGAGGAAATGCGTGAATTGCGAAGAGAAGGAGATCGTGAAGAAGACTAGAGAAAGGAATTGAGAAGAAGTTTGTAGAATAAAAACACCATCTTTGCAGACACACAGACAGACAGACGATATGTCAAGAGAGACAAAAAAAAAATTTGGAAAATTAAATCAAACAAATGTAAAATATTGTAGGGGGCGCTTGATGTTGTTTATTTGGTGAAAAGTTGGAATCTGCGATTAGAGGAAGAAAAACAATAAAGTTAATCTGTTAAAGAGACGGCAACACCAAAAGAGCGTTAAAATGTCAGATTTTTTGGTCGTATAAAACTAAACGACACCGAATGAGCTGACAGGAAGTTAGAAGTATAATTTAAGATTATGGAGGTAAAAGACACCGTGATTGCCATTGAAAGAATCTGTGTATCGCTTGAAAATCACGATGTTTAAACGAAGAAGAAACAAAAACAAATGAAAGCCACGACATAGAATGGAAGTTCTAAAATAGAAAACAGCGAGAAATGACTAATAAAAGGAAATGTGAAATAAAACAGATGCGAATAACCTATAATTTATGAATGATACAATAGAAAATGAAGTGTCTTTCAAAGTATATTAGAAGTATATTGAACTCTTTAAAATAATTGAAATCGTCTCTGAGACAAAGCTAGTCATTTTACAGAGATGATTATAAATACCAATGTTCAGTCTACGAGTAATTGGCTGGTTTATATTTTTACGAGGTGGAATTGTTCTTGTAAATTTGACAACTTCATCATTACACCTTCTGCTACATTTTTCTGTAAAGTCACCGTAATTTAGAAATCTCACAATTTGCTCTATTTTCTTCAACTTCGACAATCCAATTTAAATAATTTGTCTGTTATTTACTACAATAAATAACAGCCAAATCTTCTCCCAGAGATTATGTACTTCTCATGCTTGTCACATTCTCAGAATATCTGCGATATATTCTTCGTGCCATTTCTATATATTCAACGTGAGAAATGTTTTGGATTTGCGATCCGAGAGCCTTAGTTGTATATCATTGCAATGACCCTTTAGTATTTCCATGAATGTCCTTATTCTAGCATCTGGTAGCTCTTTTCTTTAGACCCTATCACCTTGATATGAAACATTTTGTTACAGAGTACTCAGATTTAACCACTGAACATCCTCTCCACAGCGTCCACCATTTCTTTCTCTCTATAACATTGTTTTCTTACCAAGACACAAGACGTCATTACAAGGCATCAAGGGGTGGATTCAGGTGAAGGAAGACTACTGATACCCTGGTACATATCTTATTAATTCTTCCAAAAAAGATGTGATCCCTACCGACAGGAATAGATCTAATGAAATAGTAAAAACCTTTCACTGTTTCCGTTAATCAGTCGCCTTTTACAAGTATTTCTCCATATTCTAAATAGAAGTTTCCTCCGCTTTTCTTTTCCTTCTTCTTTTCTTATTTCTCTACATATGTCTAATCGTCCCACTGGCAATCTTCTCCGTTCCTTAAATTCCTAGCTACTGACCCAATGCTTTATATTTCATTAGGTTCTTGGCCTCTTCGAAACAATAAAGGTCATTTCTACCCAATAAGCCGAATTACATTTATTTGAGATCAAACTGATACTACGTTTTTATATACAGAAACCTAAAAACAATAATTCTACCCTTACAAACACAGGGGTGGCCCCGTGTGCTAAGAAGTCTGCTTTCTGACCGCATGGTTTCGGGTCCCATCCCATTGTCTCACTAATTCCCATTCAGAAAATAAAAATCTTCGTTGGGTTTTAAATAATTGAAAGGTTAACATCAAGTTGCTAGCATAGTTTTTTTTTTTATCGCGTGTGTTTTGTATGTGTGCGGTTGTGTGTGGTGGATGTTGATGAGAGTCGAGATGAGACCGAGCAATAGAACGAACAAGAGAGACAGAGAGAGAGAGAGAGAGAGAGAGAGAGAGAGAAAGAAAGACAAAGAGAAAGGAAAAGAGAGAAAGAACGAGAGAGAAAGAGAGAGAGAGGGAGAAATAGAAGAAAGTAGATAATGACGAGATATAAATATTTGCGGTGAGAACGAAGTTGAGAGTCAGGGAGAGAGAAAGAGAGTGCGTGTGCCTGGGTGTCTGTGTATTGTGTGTGTGTGTGTGTGTGTGTGTGTGTGTGTGTGCGTGCGCGCGCGTGTGCGTGTGCGTGTGTGTGCAAGCCTGTGTGTGTGTGCAAGCTTGTGTGTGTGTGCAAGTCTGTGTGTGTGTGTGCAAGCCTGTGTGTGTGTGCAAGCCTGTGTGCGTGTGTGTGAGAGAGAGACAGAGAGAAAGAGATTTATAACAATATGTTTAATACTTATAATGTCTTTGCAAAACTAAAAGAATGCTAGCGTCAAAGATGCTCCTCTTGAGAGATTCTGGATGTTAGATACACAACTTTCTCCGAATGACGTCAGCTGCCCGTCAGACAGCGGCGTTTCATCTTCCATATTACAGTTTGTAGACACAGAGAGGAGTAGTCGGCGTTACTAATGTGAATATTGGATACTGAATGGTTAATACAAACATTTGTTCTATTGGCAATTGGTTCGACAATATTTGGGAAGGAAATATGGAATTGCCATCATCGTTGGCCGAATGAAACCATTTTAAATGTAGAGACGGAGGCATACATACAGACATACACACAGCACAGACCAATACAACCAACCAATGACAAATTGGAAAAATAATAGCTTGGGAAATAATGTAAGATGTTTTATAAAAACAAATGGGTATTATTGTTAGAAAGACAGTGAATTATTTTCGAGAATTGATTAAAATGATGTCCTATTCAGGAACTCTAAAATCATTTTAAAGTGTCGTTAGATTTACGAAATCCCTCATTGCTCTATTTCCTTTCTGTTTTGTCATTCTCGGTGAGATTTGGTAAAAGCCAGTCGTTTTTGTCCTTGGCTAGTATAGAAAATCTGTTGTCTAGTTTAACATCATCCCCTGGTCCAGTCTCGGTGGCTCTAGAAATGGTCATAGTGAATAATATTGATTTCAGTTTTGAGGGAGAGGGTAAGTCGATTACATGCCCCCCCCCCGCCCCTACCAGTCTTCAACTGGTACTTATTTTATCGGCCCCAAAAGGATGAAAGACAAAGTCGACCTCGTCAGAATTTGAACTCAGAACGTAAAGACGGACGAAATGCTGTTAAATTTAAAATGTTAAGATTATCTCTGTTGCTTTTTTGACAAGAATTAATCTTTTAACTGACTCTACTCTTTAGATTTACAGGGTTTTCGAGATTATTGGTGGGGAGGGATGAAGATATCCTCCAGTCAGAGACTAAACCTGAATGCTTGCAACGAACTGGACTCTTCAAACACAAACCAATCTGCCAGGATTTAAGGATTTCTCGGTTTTCTGTACTGTATATTTTTTATGATTATTTTTATAATTTGTATATATTTATTTTATTATGAATGCAAAACCACACCACGGAGGAATCGACGTAAGCTAAAATAATAAATCACAATATGGCGAGGGATTACTGTATGTATACACACACACACACACAAATATATATATACAACCAATATTTCACTCACACTTCATATTTATGGTCTATATTTGTTTTATCAGCTTTCTTAATTAATTCCCGTCTCGTCGTCGAATGTCTCACTAACAATATCTTTCTTAGAAGTCACACTTCTGTTACATGGTTTGTTTATTTTCTCAAAACATCTCTCAATAAAACATCTGTATTGTCTCGACTCAGATGTCGTGGTGTGTCTGTTTCCATAACTAGTCTAACCCTTCTTTTCCACAGCGACGTATGTTGCGGAGTGTTTTGCTGTAGTGCGAACCAAACATGACTGCAATATTTACTCATTCAATGAAACAACAGATTTTTTTTTTTTTTTTTGAATAATGGGTCAAATTGCTATTCGCTGCCGATCATTAAATATCAGTAGATAATAATCAATAAAAACAATATAATTAAATGTAAGGTAATTAAGTCAAATTACATTGCTTGTTCAATAAAATATTTTCCAATAATTTATTTATTCATTTCTCTTTTGATTGCATATAAGATATTATGATGTTTATCGTTTTTATACAATGAAGAAGAATGAAGAAATTCTAATGAGAGAGAAAATGCTGTATGAACAGTGGAACAGTTATTCTTCATGTTTTTTTTTTATAGAAAACTTACTCAAAAAAAGCTTTGTCTAAGTATGACAGAAATGTTTTATTAATAATCTCCATTAATTGCCAACTGTTGTTCTTCTTTACACACATCTCCCTTTATACTCGACTGTTGGTCTGTCTGTCTGTCTGTCTATTTCAATCTTATCTCCATTAATGCTCACAAACATTTAATCGTCCTCAATTCCATGATCGTCAATTCGTCTCGATTAACGGTGTAGAATCAGTCCTTACACAGCTAATCGAACTTCTACGTCACCAATCGAATCTTATTGTAAGAGAAGGCGAATTCCTTCGAATCACACCTAACAGTAAAAAAAGGATAAGACGACCAGGACGGGAAAGACCATGGGTTTGTTTGAGTGACCTAGGGTTAAACAACATCAATATTTTCACTCAGAACTTCAGAAGAGTGGACCACTCAAGTAGCAGATCATTAATTGATTGTTTGCATCGCGTCACATCGCTGCGTTCTTGGCCATAACATTCTCAGCAACCCAACTAATTTTCCTTCTCTAGACATTGATCACACTTCATTAAAATTCTCTTCTTTCAAACACTTTTTTATTGCTTACTTACAAAGGGAGGACACTTAATTTATATTTTCTCAGGGATCCCCACACAGGTGGAAGACATAAGGGAGTTTTTCCGCAAGCCAGAGATTTAACTCAAATTACTAAAACTAACTTAACTCGGCTTGAGGGTCAGGTGAGGCAGTGGTGGTGTTAAGTTGAGCAACAGATATATCATGTCATGATGCTCCACCGCTTAGAAATACTCCAAGAAATCTTATGCGATGGTCTTACAAACTGCTCCACTGTCTTGATATTTATTTTAACGACGTGAAAAGACGGAAATACAGAGTTGGCTCCGGTGGGATTTAATCTCAAAGCGCAAAAGTACGCGCAACCATATTGTTCCAACGATCAACGCACTGTGTTAATTTATTGTGTGGAAGACTAGGAAATATTTCGTATTTATCCTCGCGTTTCTGTCGGTCGATGATGGTGTCTTATAATTAATTTAGATTTTCATTGGATTATAACGTAACTATTTGCCGTTGTTTCCATGTAATTTTCTATACCCTGCCAAAGACACTCCCTGTTTCGTCTGTAAATTATCCAATCTATTGCTCTATTGGCACCACTCTTCTTTCTATATAACGTAACTCTATGCAGGAAATATTTATGATAAAACCTCGAAGACACCTTTTCTCTCGTTCAGAGTAATTTTGTCATGAGTGCTTTGTAGACTTTTCCCATTAAATATTTACTCCGACATTTTGTTAATGTTTGTTCAATGAACGGTTATTGGTGTTGGCAATACAAATTAGTGTTGCTGTATTAGACGTCTAATTCCAGTGGATCATTACACCATTAGATTGAAAACAATGCTTTAACATGCATATTGAGCGTGTAATTAGGAAACCCAGAATAGCTAACAATACCTGCAGTTTCCCATTTCCTTGCTAATTTAGTCTCTGCTTCTCTCCTTATCATTGTTCATGTATATTTGAGCCATACCTGTTTTCCTATGATTAAATGGACTTTTACAGTTGGATATCTTCAGTTCATTTTTTTACAGAAATCTATTTACTTTCGTTTCGTGGTGTTAATTCTTAATTCCTTATAACATAAATACATTTTCTCTCTTTTGGCGGATTAGCTTTTGTAGCTATGCCAGTGGCTGTTTTTTCTCGTACAAATTCTTTCTTATAATGATTGCTATCCCTCGTCACATTATTTATAAAATTCTCAACTTACTCATTTCATTTCAACAGACGAAACTGCATTTATTTCGGTAAATACTCTATTCCTGGTATTTATTCCTAACATTTGAAGAAATGTTTCGTTTTCGGTCAGCTTCATTTTATTGTTTCACTTGTCTTGTTTCTATGGGGAGCGGGGGGGGGGCTAACAAACTCATCTTTAGGAAGTGCGACTTGATGGCTTCATATCGAGATAAACACCGTATGACCTTGCAGGTGGGGCCTAGTTAAAATTTTGTTCAGGTTGAGTAGCCCACCCTGTACAAGAGGTCCCCGAATCAGGGCTGTTTAAGGATCATGAACGAAACACTCACGTTTCCAGAAGTGAATTATTTAAATCCCATCATCATCATCATCATTATTATTATTATTAATATTATTATTATTATTATTATTATTATTATATAGAAAGGATTGAGGTAACTCCTCCTGAAGATATAGAGTCAAAATTTAAAGAAGAGTGCCATTTGCTATCTCGTGAACAATATTTCGACATCTTGCGTGTCTTCCACTGGTTCAAAAAATAAATTTGTCAATCTACTTCATTTTCGTTTATATAGAAAGGATTGAGGTAACTCCTCCTGAAGATATAGAGTCAAAATTTAAAGAAGAGTGCCGTTTGCTATCTC
>NC_068981.1:6571628-6584695 GCF_001194135.2 Octopus bimaculoides | reverse complement strand
ATATTGTTCACGAGATAGCAAATGGCACTCTTCTTTAAATTTTGACTCTATATCTTCAGGAGGAGTTACCTCAATCCTTTCTATATAAACGAAAATGAAGTAGATTGACAAATTTATTTTTTGAACCAGTGGAAGACACGCAAGATGTCGAAATATTGTTCACGAGATAGCAAATGGCACTCTTCTTTAAATTTTGATATTATTATTATTATTATTATTATTATTATTATCATCATACAGTAGTTTTATTTTTATAGCGTGCTTTCACTTCGCTACTTAGCGCAGATCTGTGTGCCTTGGGTATGTGCTGTGGTTTGCTGTGATGCTCTTATGGTTACTGTATTGAAAGTGTTTTGCGTAGGATATGTGTAGTGCCCAGTAGTGCAATTGTTTGTATGTTATATATATTTGTAAGTCCTGGTGTTTTTGTTATGTATTGTCTGAATATTTTTTTATTATACCTAAGGTATCTACTATGATAGGAATTGTTTCTGTTTTCAGACTCCACGTTCGAGTTACCTTTATTTCCACATCTTTGTATTTTGAGAGTTTCTCCGTTCCTTTTCGAGAAACATTGTCATCTGTTGGTATTGATACATCAATTAGAAAGCATTTTTTTCTCTTCATGATCTCTGACAACTATATCTAGCCTATTCACCTTAATTTCTCTTATGTATATTGGCATTTTCTGTGACCTTTTCTGGCGTGTGCCTATTCCATAGTGTTGGCATAGTTTCCAGTGTATATATTCGTGTCTGAATATATTCCTTCTTAGCCAGGACTGGGCAACCAGAGACATTATGTTTCTTGTCCATCTCCACATGTTCTGCACTTACTTGTATATTTTTCCATTACATGTTTTTGGTGACTTCTGATGGGAAGGCTTTGATCTTGTGCTGCAATTAAAAATCCTTCAGTCTCTGCTTTGAGTCCTGAGCTTCTCAGCCATTGTTGGGATTTTGCTTTGGGTATTTCTTTTCTGTTCAGTTTAATCCAGTATTTGCTATGAAGAGGCTTTTCTTGCCATCGTTTTATCATGATCCTTGTTGTCAGCTGGGCATGCTATGTCTATGATCTTCCATAGTTTGGTTTCTTTCTCAATTACGACTATGTCCGGCTTCCTATTCTCAACCCCTTGATCGCACTGAATAATAATAATAATAATAATTATTATTATTATTATTATTATTATTATTATTATTATAGACGTCACATAGTATCCAATATCATGCAGTTGTTGATAGAATATATCGTGTCTACCGGGGGTTTGTACTGTTTGTCAAGTCACTACAAGGACCTCAGACAGACAGTACTTTATGCAATATGCATGCAGTTCCAAGTAATGCTGACTTTTGCAATACACCTAGATTGTAGGGTATTTCTAAGGTTTTCAGATGTTTTTTTCAGATTGGGTGGTATTGAACCCAATGCTCCGATGATAATAGGGATAACCTTTATCTTTGATTCTCGTAGCTGCCACATCTTAGCGAATATTGTCGTTGTTATTTTCCAGTTGTGTTGTTTCACGGAATTGGTGTTATGGCGCATCGATCCATAACTCACCGTCTGAGACGAGGAATATTTTATACCTTCAATATAACCGCGTCTTTCTATTCTTCATACGTTTTCTTACTTTGTTTTGAAGACTTTACTTATAATTCTTGCTCAACCAAGTAGAATTTTTCTACACCCTCCAGATGAAGATCAAATTCTTCAAGGTTTACTCTAAAATCTTTTGTTACCGTTCTCAATGGTTCAAAAGTTAATCAGCAGATTATGCCCTTCTTAATTTTTTGTTTCAGTCGTTCAAGATTTCATACATCAATTTGGTATAGCACTCCCGCTCAGGTGTTGTTTCTGCCGGTATTAACATTACAAGGTATCAAGTTATATCTGCCAAGCTTAGATATCTTGCACCTGTCTTATAGTCTTTGTTGAAGTCAAGCATACAGGCTTTCTGTAGAAGCAGGAAAGTTACCCCAATATCCAATATCCCCAATTAGCAATTGTTTCTAAATTTCCTATTAAAATTGGGATAATGGTAAGTTTACAACAATTCCAGATTCCTTGAGGTTCATATTTTAGGTCCTGATATTTGTCTATTTTCTCGCGTTCTTTGTCTACCATTCTTATGTAAAGAAACAGACGACTCTTTCCTCTTTATTGAGTATAACACAATATTATTTTTGTTGTTTGTGTTGTTCTGGTTGCTGTATTATCCTATTCATCATTATTATCTTCTCCACTACCATTACCCTTATTATTATTATTATTATTATTATTATTATTATTATTATTATTATTATTATTATTATTATTATTATATTCGTATTATTAAGGCGGCATGCCGGAAAATCGTTAGTGCGCCGGACAAAATGCTTTGCTGCATTTTGTTTGTCTTTACGTTCTGGGTTCAAATTCTATTCTGAGTTCAATTTCCACCGAGTTTACCTTCCATCCTTTCGGGCCCGATAAAATAAGTACCAGTTGAGCATTGGGATTGATGTAATCGACCCCTCCCCCACCCTTCACAATTTCAGAGCTTGCGCCTATACACGAAAGGACCATCGTTATTATTATTTATATCGGAGACAAATTTTATGAGTTGAAACCCAAGAAGTGTCTCCCAACCAATGACCAATGTTCCCCTCACATCTTTTTTATTAGTTCCATTTTTGAGCAACTTCCAAGGAATACAGTTTTTTTTTTTTTTCTCTCAGTCTTTTCAAATGTCGATCTCGACCTTCTTCGAGATTTCATTTTCTTCATTGAATCTGTTAAGATCCTCCACTACAAATGATACATTTTTTGCTATAACCTGCTCCACATATTTACAATTTCTCTTTTCAGATTTGGCAATTTCTGAAACTTATTGCCGATAACAATCTCAGCTCTTATACCAAAATCACTTGATCACAATGGAACCAAAATAGCACAAAAAGTTAACACACTTTTCCACGGCATTCGTCGCTGTTTATGGCATCAATCAATTCTTTATAAATTCTATATTTTGACAAGGCTTCTAATAAATAGAGAATGGAGGGTTGGCCTGCCTTCTTTTGTATTCTCTTTCTATAACTTTACGGCCTTCTTTCACAATCTAGTTAAAACATCCACCATTTTCACTACAAAGTTTATATGTGGTTGAACTTTCATAACGTTGTGACATTTCAACATAGTTTGTTCCAAGTGCTTGTTTTTCAGCAAAACAAACGTTCCATTTCCAAAGCTTAAATCAGGTAGTCGAATCTGCCACCATCATTATTTTGCCCGCGAGCCGTGAGAAAAAGGACATTACGTTCGGAGTTAATCTTTTGAGAGGGAATGATTTCTAAAACCTGTGGTATCTTACGTCTGTCTCGAAACTGCAACAAACCAACGCTTCAATATTCATAATGTCTCATGGACCGGTCTATACTGTGTGTTTTTGTTTTTGTTGTTGATTAATTCATCAGTTGACATAATAAAGAGACATATTGTTCATTATATGCAATATACTTACATTATTTATATCCTAACATATATAATCACTTGTTTCATTCACTTAAATATAGAACTATATTGTTCGTTCACTAGCATAATGTTACCTTGCCATATTTTTCATTCACTACCTGGTAATTAAGGTGATAACACTTTCTCTGTCACCTTGATTTGTCCTTTTATATTCGTTTGTTCATTTGGTTTTGTTTTTTGTATCTTTTTCTTGTCCTTAATGTTTATTTGTCTTTTTTTCCTTATTCTCGTGTATTATTTAATAATATTTTGTACCTAATAATCACGTGTAATATGCACTCAAAAATATCTATCAGTTGTATCCACTGGGATCGCTCTGTTTCTTTGTTTTTGCTTTTTAATTAAAATGTTCATTTCAAATGCTGACATTTATATACACGTTTGTCGTTTGTGCACTTTCAACGTCGAAATAATTATATGTTTTATATGGAGTAAGTGTCATTTGTACATACAGAGCTCTATATAACATCACGTTCTTCATTTTCTCCTTAATTTTTCTTCTGTGCTTTCGGAGATGTAAAGGATTTATTTCAGATTTCACAGGACCTATGCCCACATATCCACATTGCAAGAATCTCTTTCACGAGCATAGACTCTATACTTAAACGTGTTTGTTGTTTTCCCATGTTAATACGTCCAGGCGGTCAACTATGCTTATACGTCCACGTTGTTATTTATGTTCAATCAACCACCATCTTCTTCTTCTCTTTCTTCTTCTTCTTCTTGTTCTTCTTGTTCTTCTTCTTCTTCTTCTTCTTCTTCTTCTTCTTCTTCTTCTTCTTATTCTTCTTCTTCTTTTTCTTCTTCTTCTTCTTCTTCTTCTTCTTCTTCTTCTATTTCTTCTTGTGCGCGCGGAGTCACGAAACCGTTCTGCGCGCCCTCGTTCAGTATCCTGGCATTGCTGACTTGTGAGGTTATGTCGAACAGCTGCTGTCACGTGTGGGACGGATCCGCCTGTCGGCCGAGTCTGTGTTGATGATGGCACCGCCACTTTCCTTCAATTGGTCAGACAAAACAGTTTTCCCTTGCCTTATGGCTATGACGAAAGAGGCGGTTTGGCGGACAGAGCTGAAAGGCACGAGGGCAGATACATTCCTCTTTGGGTAGAGCTATCGATGACATGAATAGTATCTTTGTTTTGGAATACAAATGAGTTGAACAATTAACAATAATTATTAATGCTTGATTAAAATGTTTTAACCGATATTTGTAGAATTAAATTAACTAATTATTAGAATCAGTATAATTAAGCGATTAGTAATATAAAAGGATTAGTAGTATTAATAAAATTAAGTAATTAGAAGTATTAATTGTACTAAAGAGTTTGCTCTATAAAAAGTATTAAATATTTAGTAATATTAGTAGTACTAGAGGTGGTGAACTGGTGCAGAACGCCGGACAAAATGCTTAGCGATATTTCGTCCGTCTTTACATCTTGAGTTCAAATTCCACCGAGGTCGAATTTCCCTTTGATCTTTTCGGGGTCCATAAAATAAGTACCAGTTACGCACTGGGGTCGATGGAATCGACAAGCACCCACCCTCGAACTTGCTAATCTTATGCCAGAATTGAAAAGCAATGTTAGTAGTATTAAGCAAGTACTATTACTAGTATTAGTATGAGATCCAAGGGATTGGCATCACTGGTCATTCACTATCAACAAAAAACTCATAGAAAATTACTATTTGTAAATCTCACAACGAGAGATATTCAGCAACAGTACTTTGTAGTAAAGATTGTTTGCCAACATAACATGGCAGTCTTGGTTTAGGACGAATGTTGCTGTAATTTAGCCCCAGGAAACATCGTCTTCAGCTGGCTATACGACGCAATCTGTGTCCTTACATATATTTCGAATGAGAATTTGGCAGCGCCACCTTTAGCCGAACAATTATTCTGCGCTGATGAAGGGAAATAACTCGGAAATTGCGATACACAGATATTGTTTTGATCTGAGTGGGGTTGCTAGATTCCCTTGTTCGAAAATATAAGGATGCAGATCGTGTCGTGTAGCCAGCTAAAGGCTATGTCTCCTGGGGTTAAATTACAGCAACATTCGTCCTAAGCCTGGACTGCAACGTTATGTTGGCAAACAATCTTTACTTCAAAAAACTCATACCTCTTGTAGTCTCCTCAAACCTTGCCCAGTTGCATTAATAATACTGCCTTCATATCATTAGTCTTGTATTTCTTTCTCCTAAACCAGTGGTTTTCAAACTGGGGTCCGCAGTCCACTAGGGGACTGCGAAGCGATTGTAAGGGGACCGCGAAGAGACGCCGAAGTATTGTGAAAACAGGGTGGTTTCAGACAGTTAAGTTTAAAAATTTCAAGACTTTCAATTTTTCGCATGCTATCATCTTTTTTTGTCATTGGCACCCTCCCCCAAAGCCCACACACTCCATTGGCAGATAGAAAATATGCAGGTATAATGATTGATCATGCATGTGTTGTCGGTATTTTTAGTTTCTGGTTTGTGTTGTAACCAATTGATCAACTGATTCCCCATATTTTCACAGGCATTTATTGCATCTCAATAAGGCGGCAAGCGGGCAGAACCGTTAGCACACCGGGTGAAACACTTAATGGTATTTTGTCTGTCTTCACGTTCTGAGTTCAAATTCCGCCGAGGTCGACTTTGCATTTTATACTTTCGGGGTCGATTAAATAAGTACCAGTTACGCACTGTGGTCGATCTAATCGACTTGATTTCTTTATCTGTCCTTGTTTTTCCCCTTTATGTTTAGCCCCCCTGTATCCCAATGGGGCATTGCCTGAATTAAGTTGTGGTTTCGGGGGCTGCGAGTCTATGAGCAAGGTGGTCAAAGTCCAGAAATTATGGTACACGACTATATGTCATTTTTTCCATGTTGATTTTCCTGCATTTTATAGGGGACTGCAAATCATCGAAAAAAAAACTATAAGGAGGCTGGCACGTGAAATCTTTTGAAAAGTTTGAGAACCATTGTTCTAAACTAAAGCATTTAAACACTTCTTCCGCCATGTATGTATATTATACATAATTCCTCTTCCTTTATACACACTTGTTTAAATACTCTTATAAATAAAGCAGTATATTACACACGTGTGTATAATAAATGCATTAGGTGTACGTGAAAGATATTTTCCAAGTTTTCATTCATCTTCAAATTTTTTTTTCGAACCATTTTCTCACTTTCTTTCTTCACCAGCAAATTCCTCATCATATTTCCTCTCAAATCTTTTTCAAGTTTCCTTCTTTGTTTTCGGTCAGGAATATCCACCCCTCCTCTCCCTCTGCCCCCGCTTCCACATTCCTCGTCCACTCTTTTAATTCTTCTTTATCTTCCCTTTTGTACTTTTCCCATATTTATTGTTGAGCGTCCTTTGTATTTCTTGCTTTTTTTTCCTTCTTTCTCTGATTTATATCCATCCTGTTATTGCTTTTACACAAATACACAACATTTTCTTTTGTATGTGTTTTTTGTTTCTTTCTTGTTTTTTTTTTTTTAGTTTTGATTCTACTTCTTTCATGTTACTTTCCTTTCGTTTTTTTTCCTCTCTTTCTTTCGCTCTTTCTTTCTTATTTTCTTATTTTCTTTGAGCCTCCCAAATGAATCAAGTATTTCACATTAAGCCAGCGTCAGAAATTGCTGCAACAAATCAAACCCTACGTATTCTTTGTTTGCATGCGTTAGCGCTGACTCTGTCTCCGAAGACTAACGCATTGGAATCAGCTTCAGGTCAATTCCAGCCAAGGATCGAATGGTGCAAAAACAACAACAACAACAACAAGACTGTAGAGACAAACAAAACAACGAAGATGTAGTGGAATTCAAAGGAAGAATTCTGATGGAATTTGTTGAATATTTTCATCACTGCTATGACGACAACCTCAGTCATCAGAACTACCACCGCTACCAGCACCACCACAACTACTACAGCCGCCACCACTACCACTACCAACCCCATTCCCTCCCCGCCTTCACTTTCACTTCCACAAGCACAACTACCACCCCCACCACTACTGTCAACACAACCACCATCTCCACCACCACCACCACCACCAATATCTCAACCCCTACAAACACCACCACTACCATCATCACCGCGACTACTACCACTTCCACCACCATTACCGTCACCACCGCCATCACCAAACCTGCTAGAACTACCGCCATCCCGGAAAATACTACTACCAGGACCACAACTTCCAGAACCCTTGCGAATACCATCCACGTCACCATTGCCACCACCACCAATACTACTATCACAGTAACTACCACCAACACCACTACAACTACCACCACCGACACAACTACTACCACCACCACCATACTACCGTCACTTCCGTTATTGTTACACCACGAACAACAACGTTGCCACCATCACCGCCACAATTACAAACGCGAACTTCTGTCAACATTATTTACGTCATTTTAATCACGGTTAGTCACACCACTGATACATTAATCAAAGGTATATTTTTGCGTGATTTCCACAGGACTGGCACGGTGGGATTTGAAACTACTAGAAAGACAACTGCAGTGATAAATATTGATTTCTCTTGAAATATTTGAGAACAACAAATTCGTGAACTCACTTGAATGCTCCATTGTTATGAGAATAATAAACAACAAAATATAAGGAAAGCGGAGATTATTGAAATGGCAGCAACGAAGACACCAGCGGCAACGATAACCATAGCAACAACAATATTCGTTTCAAATTTTGGCACAAGGCCAGCAAATAAGGGTAGCTAAGTCGATTACATCAACCCCATTGTTTTGCTAGTACTTGATTTATCGACCCCGAAAGGATGAAAGGCAAAGTCGACCTCGGCGGTATTTGAACTCCGATTGTAAAGACGGACGAAATGCCGCTAAGCATTTTTCCCGGCGTGCTAACGATTCTACCAGATCGCCGCCTTAACGACAATAACAATGTTAACAAGATGATTTTCTTCGACTATTTTCAACACCCAGTCACCTGTAGTTTTAAGGTATTGTTCGAATCCAATGTTTGATATTTTGCATAAGACTTGAAGCTGGATCATTCTTCAACCTCCAGTTCGCCTCGGGAGATAGAGTCGAACCACATCTGCTTTTACATGACATAGTTTATTACAGGTCAGAAGTTCCCTGATCTTGGTGTCCATTTTCTTTATTTCACTGAGGTTCCAATTTATGATGCTGCAAATATAGATGACAACTGGGATCGCATGATGATTTATGGCAGATGTTTTATTCTTTGAGTTCAGCTCTATTGCAAGACAGCATGTACTCTTCGGTAGTATTCCTTCCTAATTTCCTCTTTCATGCTGGCGTTGTGAATATGTTGGCCTTGATTGACCCCTAAATATTTGTAGGTTTGTCCCACATCGATTTACATTGAATCTGTCATAGTGCGTTCTTGAATGTTGCTTTTTCACATTTTTCAGTTCAAACTTTATTCCAACATCTGATTTTTTATTACCCATGCGGCTAACATAGAGGGGATTTATTCCAACTTTATTCCAACATCATCACTGAACACCTTAACTGTTCTTCCAACTCACTGCTATTTTTGGTATACACTTCTAGATCATCCATTTAAAACAGATGATTTACAGTTTTTGCCGTCTATTTTGCAGCCATATTTCGTTTTGTCAAGCTCCAGAATCAAAGACATGAGTGTAATGCAAAATATAACAAGAGAAAACGAATCACATTCAAAAATACCTCAGTTCATGCTTATGCTGCTGGAATTTTGGAATTGATAGCTCCATCAGTGTGTGACGAGCGGGACAAGATGCATTTCGTTCTATCTTTACGTTCTGAGTTCAAATGCCACTCAGGTGGACTTTGCCTTTCATCCTTTTGGGGTCAATAAAATAAGTACAATATTTACATTATTTACATTATTTACATTTGATGTATATTTGTCCTCATCTTGTTTGTTGTTAACACAACGTTTCGGCTGATATACCCTCCAGCCTTCATCAGGTGTCTTCGGGAAATTTCGAACCTGGGTTCTCATTCCTAAGGTATTTTTCAATGTTGTTGTTGTTGTTGTTATTATTATTATTATTATTATTATTATTATTATTATTATTATTATTATTATTATTATTCAGATCACTGCCTGGAATCGAACTCGGAATCTTGGGGTTAATAGCCCACGCTCTTAACCCCTATGCCATTTGCCCGTAGCATAATGTACGTAATTCTCATCATAAGTACAAGTTGAGCACTGGGATCAATGTAATCGGCTTAATACCCTCCCCTAAGCTGCCCTTGTGGCAATATTTGAAACTATTATTATGTTGTTTTTTTCTTCTTTCTTCAAACTTTCTTCCATTTCTCGCCGAGTGCTTTCCGTACACCTAGGGCAGAGAAGATCATTGCATGCATTCCCAGTTAACACACGCAAATTCACAAGTAAAATATGTATTTAAAAACAAAATTAATTAATAAATAAATTCATGAATGGATGTTGTTTTCACAGTGATAATGCTCTTCTCAGTATTATTATTATTATTATTATTATTATTATTATTATTATTTGAATATGGGCCAGACGCCGTCAAAATATCAGTATGGCAGTGGCGCATTACAAATGGGAGTGCTTTCTTGCCTGAGGAATTTATTGATGAACAAGGCAAGAAGAAAAATGACATTGCTCCGTTTAACAAAAGCCAGGGTTTTACAAATGTCCTCAGGAGAACATTTACCTAGGGCTTGACGTACCATGTGGCGAGACAATGTTTACTATATCGATAGGAGTAGAGTATAACACGTGTGCGTTTAATCTGAGAGCAAAGTAAGCAAGTAGGTAGAAATGATGCATCAAACGCTTGTCCACAGACTATACACGGGTCCGCCTAACGCGAGGGTTACAGTAAGGGGCGTCGATGTTATTTATTGGTCCACCAATACCATTGTTGCAGTATACGATGAGACAGAAAACATCGGAACTTCGTAGGTTCACAATTTCCGATGACCTCGCACTCCGAAACCACAAAGCTTTCTCAGAGTTGTGTTTTATTGTGGCTGTGGAGTGAAAGACGGTTGGACATATGGTACTGAGAAGTTCCGCATTTTGATGTAAGACCAGAGGAACTAGAAAGACTGAGCTTTTGTTTTTCAAGACTATAAACATACACCAACGTATGTTTATAGTCCTGTAATCGAATGGGTCAAAAATGACTTCAAATGCTTTAAGCATATGAAAGCAGACTTTCACCCTTGTCTTCTTCAAATCAGCTATCAAACGATGACGTACCTATTTTGCACTCACGGACACTCAACGTCTTTCACCATCTTCTGTAACGCTTTGTGAACAAACCAACTGTGACGCCAGCTCACAGTTTGTGACTCGTCTGTCAGCGTGAATCAATTCATCCATTCGCTGGTAATTCGTGTCAATGGTCGCAGTCGATTGTCTCCCATCCTGTGATTTGTCTTCAATGATAGTCTCTGCTCCTTTAAACTTCATTCATCTTAGTATATTGTTCTTATCACCAGCGTCATCTCCGTAAACAACCTGTAGCCGTTTGTGAAAAACAATCAATGACCACACGTAGTTTCGGTTTAGAATCCATTATTTGCTTGCAATAAAGCAGAACGAAACCAGTTACAAAACCGAAATGTAAATCCATCATTTTATGTAATTTGAATGAACTTTAATTAATGAAAGTTAAGAAAGTTATGCATCACTTTTTCACTGCTTTCACGGTAACATTTGTATGTGCCGTACTTAGTTGAGCAACCCTCTGCATGGCGAAAGTTGTGCGGTGGACGAGACTAGAATGACTGAAGACAGCAACGTTCCTCTTCGGCCAAACCCTCCTCGACTTTTTAAAGATGCAACGATGAGAGCTGAGAGGAGGGCGTTGCCCCAACCAAGTAAATTTTTAAAAGGTGGGTAAATGTGGCGAGGATACCTTGAAAGGGCTCATGCTAGACGTGCGCCCCTAGAATGGAAAGAACGGAAAGAAACCAAGTAGTTCTCTTGAATTTCGGAGTGATGCAGGACCTGTGCGGTTCCTTCACAACCCCTGGGTGGTACTCCCGGGCAATTTAGTTATAATTTTCTTGTTTACAGTTTTTTTTTTATTGTTTACATGTAAATCCCAACTATCCTTTGACTTTATATTGTTCTTAATGTGTTTTGAGGGCTTAATAAAGTATTATTATTATTATTATTATTATTATTATTATTATTATTATTATTATTATTATTATTATTATTATTATTATTATTATTATTATTAGTGATAACATTAATAATGCGAGCTGGCAGAATCATTAGCGTGCCGAACGAAATGCTTAGCGGTATTTCGCCTGTCGCTACGTTATGAGTTCAAATTCCGCCGAGGTCGACTTCACCTTTTGTCCTTTCGGGATCGATAAATTAAGGACCAGTGAAACACAGGGGTCGATATAATCTACTAAACTCCTCCTACTAAATTTCAGGCCTTGTGCCCATCTCCAGCAGAAAGGATTATTATTATTATTATTATTATTATTATTATTATCATTATTATTATTATTATTATTTGACAACCATTTCCAGCAGCCCTCTACGAATGTGCACCACCCTAGAATAGCTTCGGTAGTTTCGTAACTCCTGAAAATCTTATTTAATATGTTTATCCGTTGCTGGGTTTCCCTTTACACCATAGTGATAACTATTTGTTTTCTTTCATTGAATTTGTTTGTCATAAACTGAATTATTCAAGTTACCAGGACCCTAAATCTTCCAGCTTGCTTCCGAATGTTTGCGAACCTTTTTCTTGTACAATCTCATATAACTGGTTAAACAGAGAACTTTATTATTATTTTTTTTCATTTCTGCCTCTATTCTACAGAAAACATTCATGATAAATTCAATTTGTTGTTTTAAACATGATTCCCTCAATGAACAGGCGGGAAGGTTTGTATAGAATATCTGATATTTACTGCTTTCTTTACTTCTGCAAATAGTTTGAGCTTTTCTATGAAATAATAATGAGTCATCCTGTCAGAGTGTCAAAATCAATAGCTTCAATCAGCCAAATATAATTAGTCGCCATTTTAATCTCGGAAAAAGGGAACCAAACTTATTTCCCTCTCTAATATTCCATGTCTCTTTCTATATATGCTTGCCTGTTGGCCTTCGCGCCCCATTTACTCCTCTCTCTCTCTATCTCTCTCTCTATCTCTCTCTCTCTATCTCTCTCTCTCTCTCTCTCCCTCCCTCCATTCCCACCTCGCCCTCCCTCAGCACCTTTCCCCCCTCCCTCCTCTCACTGTTTATATTTATCTCCATCTGTCCTTTGCAATATGCGTTGTTTTTTACTCCCTAGATTAAAATTTGAAGATATTACGTTAATTGGAACAATATTATCATGCAGCATCCAAATACATTTACAAATCATTATTATTATTAATATTATTATTATTATTATTATTATTATTATTATTGTTATTATTATTATTATTATCATTATTATTATTATTATTATTATCATTATTATTATTATTATTATTATTATTATTATTATTATTATTATTATTATTATTATTGTTATTATTATTATTATTATTAATTTTCC
>NC_068981.1:6567195-6570255 GCF_001194135.2 Octopus bimaculoides | reverse complement strand
TATATATATATATATATATATATATATATATATATGTATGTATGTATGTATGTATGCATGTATGTATGTATGTATGTGTATGTGCGCCTGTGTGTGTATGTATATATGTATATATATATATGTATACGTATATATAGAGACAGAATGAGAGAGGGACAAACAGACAGAGGGATCTGAATGTTTATATACGTATGATATATGTGTATAGCAGCATGTTTATTGAATTGTAATGGAAATCAGGAGAGAAAAAGCGAGGAAATAGATATTCCTATGAATTGAACAATTTTAGGTTTATTCGATGCAAGAAATAAAAATCATGTTTTTACTTTTCTGCCAAGTCTGCTGCTGATCCTGCAGATGCTGCTGCTAGTGCAGCTGCCGCTGCTTCAAGATATTACATTTAGAGGTGAAATTATTAGCATCTCATATCTGAGCCTCATCTGTATTCCTTGCGTCAGGCTGAAGAAAAGAAATATTTATATATACGTATATGTGTGTCTGTGTCTGTCTGTCTGTGTGTATGTGTGCCTATATATTCTCACACGCATTAATATTGTTAATTTGAAAATATCACCTCAATGATGTTATCTTTCTTGTAGAATGTCCTGTGAACGCTAACTTCATTGTTGTACTTGGCTATTGGAACCAGTTGTTCCCAACATTGAAATTAAATCATCCTGAATATATTCTGTATACATTGACACGTAATATAGAAATTGTAAAAAACAAAAAAAACAGCGATGAATTGCTACTGTCGATAAAATATGACTCTGGTTATTCCGAAGAAATACACTTAATATTCACGACTTCATTAGATATTATCAGCCATCAGATTAATAATAATAATCTATGTTTATAATGCTGCTTTCTCTAGACTATAATAAACCCCTGTTTCTTGAATACACTTCAGTATTATGTGTGTTTAGGAAATGGAACTACACTCCTTAATTGTGGAGATATTAATGTGTAAATTGGTATTAAACCATTTAGCAGGAATGGTTCTCTTATTGAAACTGTGTTGGTGTTGACTGTGACAATGTCTGACTGATAGATTGTAAGTCTATTCCGTGTGACTCCAGCAAAACTTTTTTCTGATTTCGTAGAAAAACACATTTGCTCTGCATTATGGAATGTGCTAACGCCTGTGTATTTTGGCCGTTGGCAGGTATTTAGACCGCAAAACTTTTCCTAATCTTGACAAATCGCATTGTTTGTTTTCAACGCTGAGTGTATACTCCTTAACATTTAAAATTGGGGAACTGTAAATTCGCGCATTAAGAAGCTGGTGGAATACATAATAAAATGGATTCTTTTATTCTCTTACTTGTTTCAGTCATTTGACTGCGGTCATGCTGGAGCATCGCTTTTAGTCGAACAAATCGCCCCCAGGACTTTCTGTTTGTAAGCCTAGTACTTATTCTATCGGTCACTTTTGCTGATCCGCTAGGTTACGGAGACATAAACACACCAGCATCGGTTGTCAAGCGATGTTGGGACACACACACACACACACATATATATATATATATATATGCACGACGGGCTTCTTTCAGTTTCCGTCTACCAAATCCACTCACAAGGCTTTGGTCGGTCCGAGGCTATAGTAGAAGACACTTGCCCAAGGTGCCACGCAGTGGGACTGAACCCGGAACCATGTGGTTGTTAAGCAAGTTACTTACCACACAGCCACCATATTTTAAACATGGAATACAAATTCCTCATCGAATAATCCCAATAAACAATCGGTAACAGATGAGTGAGTATTGTATGCCAGACTGGAAAAGGTTTTGAGATTGGGAATAAGCTTCATCTTTTAGTTTATGTTGCTCAAATGTATTTCTACAAATGTCGGAGACCAACAAAGATAGAAACACGGGTGTTAGACTTTCAGCAAAACAAAACGCTAAGTGTAAGGAAATGCAACCAACATAGAGTCATTCAAGTTACTCGGGAAGACAGCTGTAAGTTTTATTATGTCAATTTGAATGATAGCTTTGCTGGTGAAATATGTTTCATGTGGAATTGTACCGAATGTTTGGCAGTTTTAGTGGTAAGAAAAGGGTGAATAACATACGGTGACAGATTGAAGAGTAAACTGAGACGAGATGTCAGAATTGAGAAAATAAAAGAAACTTTGAATAAGGAGAGGAGTCGCGGGCTACAGTTGAAGACTGTTGAATGTTTAATGTTGAGTTACAGAGGCAATTCATTACATACTTGTATTGAATATGTATGTATATATATATATATATATATACATTTATATATATGTACCTCTCGCTCTCTCTCTCTATATATATATATATAATATATATATATACATACACACATATATATATATATATATATACATACACACACATATATATATATATATATATATATACATATGTGTGTGTGTATATAAGTGTATATATATATGTATATATGCATGCATATATGTATATATATGTATGTATATATATATATATGTATATATGTATGTATATATACAAATGCATATAAATGTGCGTATATATACATACATACATACATGAATACCCACCTACCTACTTACATACATGCATACAAACATTATTCCCTAAGTCTAACCCGCAACATAATTTGTCATGTTCCTACTCAAAGAATTATGATGACGTCTGGAGTTTGTAACCTCTGAGGAATGATGAGGGTGGGTCGAATGAAGAGCCGATTCCTGAACCTCGACTGGCGCTGATCAACACTTTGGTACAAAATGCAGGAAGTTGATAGAATATTCAGAGAACTTAAATACATCAGAATTGACTTCCGTCACCTCTTTTGTCATTTCATAATTTTGATGGATATCTTCATGGGTTGTCGACTAAATGCCTTAGAAGAGCAACACCTGGATTCCGGGTAAAAATATAACCTACACTCTCTCACACACACACACTCGTATGCACCCAAACACACAAATACACCAAGAATTACACACACATAAAACACACCTAGAGAGGCGTGCAGCATGAACACACATACTCGTATAAATGCTTAGACATCATATATATATATATATATATATATATATATATATATATA
>NC_068981.1:6565105-6566402 GCF_001194135.2 Octopus bimaculoides | reverse complement strand
AGAGAGAGAGAGAGAGAGAGAAGTTATGAGAGGTAATGGTGTCAATAAGACCCAAAGTTGTCAGGTAATGCTGAGTAAGCGCTATGGATGGACCACAGTTAAGCTCCAGGTTCGGTGATTATGCGAATAAAGAGTCCAACGTAGGTCATATACCAGCATGTGTATTGAAAGAAAAATGACAACGCTATTCAAAAGAAGATTTGCGTTTTCAAGCTCAGAACTGAGAAAACTGATAAGGAGGATACAGGAGGCGGTCGAAAAAGCCAGCTTCTATATATGGCTGAAGCGGGAAGACCAAATATGGTTTGAAAGTCATAACATGCCGGCAGGAAAATAACATCATTAGGTGAGACAAGCTGACACTGAAGTGGCTTCGCTGATTGACAGGTGACGGTCTCGGTTAGAGCATGCGTGGGCTAAGATTACACGCCCTCCATTATCAGTTAAAGTTTAGACAGTGTCACGTGACCACTTGCTGAGGCTGCCTACTGGACCCTAGCAGCGGGAAATTTAGACTGTGTCACGTGACAACTTGCTGGGGCAGCCTGCTGGAGCCTAGCAGCAGGTATAAAAAGGGGAATTTGACAAGACAGTCAGTCGGACGCTGACACTCGCTGATGCTGCATCGAAGAGGCCAGGGAATAGAAGAAAGAAGACATGCACCCAACACCAGAGCTGAAGACACCTCCGAAAGATGGGGAGCACTCCACGTCAAAACGGTAGGGGAGTAGGGGCCGAAACCGGACGTGGTTCCTCCTGATGATGTTTTGAGCTAACTGGATCCTATAAAGGAGCTGTTGTGGTAGCAGACCACGAAATATGGTTGAAATTCCCCTATAAGAAGTTTTTTTTCAGAACGAGATAAAAAAAACCAAGGTTGTGAAGATTTTAGAACATTTATAAATACAAGGTCTTACAGCTGTTTCCAGGATATTTAATACATCCCTTCATCGGAGATGGTTAAGTAATAGTTGCTTAACCATTATATATATATATATATATATTAGAAGGTTTTGAGTTGATGTACAGGTACTATATATTAGAAAAAAATAATAAGCTACTCAGAGATCTGGATGTTTGTACATTTACAGATTTTTATTAATACGTCACATGTTTTTATAAATCATATATGAGCGCTTGCATCTACTCTAATAGATTCTTCAGATTCTAAAGAATCTATTAGAGTAGATGGAAGCGCTAATATATGATTTATAAAAACATGTGACATTAATAAAAATCTGTAAATGTACAAACATCCAGATCTCTGAGTACCTTATTATTTTTCTAATATATATAT
>NC_068981.1:6564414-6564940 GCF_001194135.2 Octopus bimaculoides | reverse complement strand
GTGATGGTTAAACTGTCACCATCTTATATTTTTAATTTTACGTGTACCCGCTTTTTGCTTTTGATTTTGTCGTCGACACTATATTGTGGGGTCAGTTGGGCACCATCTGTGAGAAAAGCAGCACCATGACGCAGTTCACTCTACCAGAAATTTGGAAACAACAAGTTGTACAGCTGATTTTTCGCGCCGGAAGTTCCAATGCGAACATTTCAGACTGTTTGGGTGTCACTCTGAAGATTGACACCCAAACACCTGTAGAAGACCGTTCAGTATTCTCTGTAAATGCACAAAAACCGTTTTGAGGGCTACATACTTTGTATTGTTGTTATTGAATTTGCGAAACAATTATGAGAACGGAACCAAGGGAAAAGCCCCACTTTCCCGGGAATTACCGGGTACGTCGTATATGTGTGTGTGACTGTGTGTGTGTGTATTTGTCTGTGTTTGTGTCCCCTCCATCGCTTGACAACCGATGTTGGTGTGTTTATGTACCCGTAACTTAGCGGTTCGGCCTCAGAGATCAATA
>NC_068981.1:6561874-6564404 GCF_001194135.2 Octopus bimaculoides | reverse complement strand
ATATATATATATATATAAACATGTGCATAATATATATTGTACACAACCAATTTCTTAAAATATGATAGTAGAATTTTGAAAGGGATTTTTAGATGCCCCCACATATATATTGCCATCCTTATGATCAAAGGTACACACACATACATGTTCTCACGCACGCACACACACACATACAGTAATATACATACATATATATATTTGAAGAGAGACAATCTGGCCGCTTTTCTTCTCTTACAACATTGATTCTGAATATTTCATGGTTAGTCAAGGTACAGTTTCTTATTTCATCTCTGTAACATCTGTTTTAAATTCCAGTGGCCACCCAACAAGAGCTGGATTAATCATTTGGAAGTAGAAACAGTGAGGATTATGTCGAAATGAATAGTAATATTGTATGGTCGGGTGGGATGCCGGACGGGGGAGATTGTTATCACTGGTGAGTTTTTAAGTTAAATAAGTATTAGAGCCGGCAGTTACTATGTTGCAATACAAATAGTGAATTGTTTATTGTGTTTGGGAAGGAAGTAGCATGGTGTTTTTCTTTACGACAGATGTATGCATATATAAATGTGTATAAATATAAATATGGATAGACAGAGAGACAGACAGACACACAGACAGACAGACAGATAGATAGATAGATAGATAGATAGATAGATAGATAGATAGATAGATAGATAGATAGATAGATGGGTAGGTGGATCATTTTTCTAGATGAAAAGATATGGATTCATATATGTATATGTGTATTTATATATAAATACATACACATACACGTATATATGTATAATTTGCTTTGTATCTATAGATAGATATACATATATACATATGCATTTTCCTACATCCATTCACGCACACACACACACACACACACACACACATATATATGTATGTATATATGTATGTTTGTTCGATTTACCATGTTTACACACACACACAAATGTACTTCTATATAAGTATATACATGTGTGTGTGTGTGTGTGTGTGTGTGTGTGTGTGTGTGTGTGCGTGTGTTTGTTTGTAAAAGTGTATGTTTTTGTGTGTATAGTACAAATCTAAACTTGGATATATTTAACGGACATGGCAAAGGAACATAGAACCTTTCTCATCAGCCATGGCGATCAAAACCGGCGTAGTTTCGGCGCGTTTTCAGTCGAAGAACTTTAAATTCCATGACAGTACTTCTGCCGTCGCACCAATGACGTCTGATGTGATGGACGTACAAAGGTTAAATATGGATGGCAGCAGTTTATAAACGATGCGTAAAACTATGCATACTACATGTGTAAGTAAATTCTATGTATGTATGTATGTATGTATGTAGGTGTGTGTGTGTGTGTGTAACAGGAATGGGGGGCACAAGGCGAGCAGTTTGGGAGTAGAGGTCAAGTCGATTACATCGATCCCGCTGCTCAACTAGTACATATTTTAGTAATCCCGAAAGGATGAAAGGTAACATCGATCCTGGTGGGATTTGAACCCAGAATGTCAAGTCAGAAAAATGCCACTCCTCCTTTTTTCCAGTGTGGTAACGATTCTGCCATCTCGCCGTCATATTATAATAAAATATGAAATATGTATTGAATATAGCACGGACAATTCCGTCACTCATTAAATAATTTTAATGGTTGAGTGGTAAGAAACTTACTTATCGACCACATGGTTCCGGGTTCAGTCCCACTGCGTGGCACCTTAGACAAGTGTCTTCTACTTGGGCCGACCAAAGCCTTGTGAATGGATTTGGGAGACGGAAACTGAAACATACATATATACATTTGGTAGTACAAGCAGGATAAATAGAGCTGAAAACCCGAGTAAGTATACATTTCATTTTTAATCGGCATTTACATAGAATTTACATAGTGACCTAGAGTTTGATATGTGCCATGCAGGAAACTCTCGCCTGAGTCAGTTTGCAATTGCCACCGATTAATATCTACAATATTATCTGGCTAATAACCTTATAAGCTGCATCTAAAGAGAGTCTATACAGTTACCGGCTACCATATGCCATCATACAACAAGGTTATTTATTGAGCTGAATAAACGTTACTGAATTATATTTACAAATCTAATAATTAATAAAATAATGTTACATAACTGTATGAGAAAGGAAACTCAGCAACATAAGTCTGGTGCCACTGCGCAGAAACAAATGTTGTAATTTCATTTGTTTATTCCATCTTGTAAAATTTGTACATCTTTCTCTTTTCTCTGATGAAATTATGCTCATGTTACATAAATGCAAATTTAATGTACAAATTTGTAATTAAATTAGTGAGTATTAATGGAAATGGCTGTAAGTAGCGAAGATGACCAATTTGTTAATAATAAGTAATTATTAACTCCCTTATCTCTATTTTCTTTTCTTTTTAGTAACTGGATCTAACATATATGCTTACTTCATACCTATTTCCTTGGATGCAACCATCCCTTCACGAGGTTAACATATCCTTTAATTAAATTTATACACACACACACACACACACACACACACACACACACACACACACACACACACACACACACA
>NC_068981.1:6560688-6561378 GCF_001194135.2 Octopus bimaculoides | reverse complement strand
ATATATATATATATATATATACGTACATACATACGCACACACATGTATATGTATATGTGCATGTGTATGTGTGCCTGCGTGTGTATGTATAAATATACACAGACGGACAGGCAGAGAATGTTCTCCTTACAGCTAGCTACTGTAACAATAAACCATCTTGTTCTTTACAATGCCGCTTTTGTTCTCATTAATTTGCAACAATGAAGTAAATAGCGTCACCAGTTAACGATGTCACACCAAAGATAGCGCTGCGACGATAATGATGTCGATGTTCTCAGACCATTTCAAGGCAACCAAAGTTAAACAACACGAAAAGCATAAAGCACCACCATTTTTGTTTTGCTTTTACTCTTTCGTTGTTGTTACTCCATTGGCAAACGGTTTGTACTGTCTTTCAACTCTTCTTCTTCTTCTTCTTCTTCTTCTTCTTCTTCTTCTTCTTCTTCTTCTTCTTCTTCTTCTTCTTTTCCCCCCCTCCTCCTTCTCCTCCTCCTCCTTCTTCTTCTTCTTCTTCTTCTTCTTCTTCTTCTTCTTCTTCTTATTATTATTATTATTATTATTATTATTATTATTATTATTATTATTATTATTCCTTTTGTCGTTTTATATCTTATCTTTACACAGTCCACCATTCAGTCGAGTTAATCGTAATTATAAAGACAAAGAGGGGAAAGAGAAAGGTGAAGGTAG
>NC_068981.1:6558901-6559445 GCF_001194135.2 Octopus bimaculoides | reverse complement strand
GGTGGTGGTGGTGGTGGTGGTGAAATGCGTGCAATGCTGAGAGAGATGTGATTGAAGTGTGCATGTGTGTATGCGTTTGTATGTTTGTGTATGTGTGTACGTGTTCATGCTCGTGTGTGCATGTGTGCGTATGTGTGTGTATGTGTATGTGTATGTGTATGTGTGTGAGTGGGTGGGTGAGTGTGTTGAGGCAGTAGTAAAACGCTTGATTGGCCATTAACTTCCGTTCCGTTGGTCAGTGAAGAAAAGAAAAAAGAAAAGGATTAAGGAAAGGACAGCAACAAGAAATTTTAAATATAATAATCATTATCGCCACATCACCATCATCATCATCAATGTCGTCATCATCGCTGCTCTCGTCGCTGCCGTCGTCTTCCATTTTAGTCCGTTCAGCAACAGAAACAACGTGAACGAAAACAATATATATTTATTGAAAATGTGGTTGAAATAAAGGAGATAATAATAATAATAATGATAATAATGATAATGATGATGATGATGATGATGATGATGATGATGATGATGATGATGATTTCATTTGTTT
>NC_068981.1:6551669-6558114 GCF_001194135.2 Octopus bimaculoides | reverse complement strand
ACGAAAAGACTGTTAATTGAACAATTAAATTACTGATAATTTTATTTTTTTGAAATTATTTCTATTTTTATTTCTGTTCAATCGATCAACACTCCACCGACATTTTATGTCGCTTCTTCGAAATAATGTTTGCATCATCTATGTTTGTTGTTAATGGGATTAGAGGCGAATGACGGCAACCGATACTATTAAAGGTAATTAGATAAATTCTAATAAAATCTACGATGTGAACGATAATGAATAGAAGAACAGGAAGAAAAAAAAGTAGATGTTATTTTTTATCGTTAAAAATTGTTTGAAAGAGGAATCTAGTAACAAAACCAGCGAGGACGAAGTTGAAATGAGAAAAGGCAACAACACCATAAAATGGCAAGAAAATGACATGGAATGCCTTCAAACATTCTCCCGTATCTACTCTGCTTTTCTATCTTTCAATTAGATTTTGTTTTTCCTTCTAGAATATCTCATTGTATATATAATGCTTTAAACATTATATTTACAATTAGGCTATAACTTGAAGAATATAGAACGCTTCGAGGTAAAGTTAGTGACCTCTGTTTCAATTATTAACTCAGTTTAGACGAGTTGATTTGGCGACTGAACTTTAATTTCCATACACGCTTTTGTTTCTTTTATGAATGTTTTCAAAATAATGCTTCTTGTTTATCTTGAAAAAAAAAAAAAAGAAATGAAGCCGATCTCGTTCTATATCTACCACATACGTTAGACAAACTTCTGTTTAAACATTCGCTGGTGAGGCTACTTCTAATGAATCCATACTCCACTGCACAAATGCTTCATTATTTAACCTCCGCTGATCCTGATTTTATTCAATTATTTTTCATGTTAGGCTTCCTTGTTCTACATCTTATGACACATTATTTTAACACTTTATGTTTTTTGTACTTACGTCTAAATATTCCTCATCTTTTAGCGATTCAGTTTTATTCTTCATCTGCAATATTTGGAATTTCTGAGCGTATACCAAATACAATCCATTAATTGGGACACGCTAATAATGATCTTCTTTTTTTAATTTCTCAATTAGATGACGTGGGTCATGAAGCAGAGCTAAACTCATTAGGGTCTGAATGACAAATAAAGTAATCTTAATTCCTTGCACCAGTTATTTCCTCTTACATATGTTGCCTTATTGAGGCAAACATAAGCATTACGCATTCACCCATCAATTTTCATGTGAGTATGTGACTTTCTTCTTCAAGACAGAGTTTTATCTCTTCGTTCGAACATATACCTCAGGTCTTTCCTACGTTTTGTTTATTCTTCAACATAGATGAGTTCAATAATTCTTTACTACTCTTTCAACGGTGATGGTCGGTAGACGAACGGTATTGTCGGTGATACTTCCCTGGGTGTCCGAATCTGGTGGAATAAAATAATCTGAAACCTGAGAATTAATTACAACAGAATAGACTCCCCTAAAATCACTCAGGGATTTGAACGGGGGTGTTGAACTGGATGATGGATTAAGGCTACGATGCACCAGAAATATAATGGCTAAAATAACAAATAAAACTCCTTTAACCAGCCAAGGAATTCCTTTGTGTATTGGAAGCAATTAATACATTGAATTTATTGGTACAATCATGAAATAGTCGCTGCTTCGATTATAACCAATATCCTTTCGAATTCTCTGTTACAATTTTAAACCAATTTGTCCAAATTAGTATTGATTTATCTGCACACAAACCGACAGATTAATCCCATTTTCACTCCATATAAATTCGCACTAATTCCTTTCCAACCTGCTTTCTTTGGAATCTAGACGACGTACTTGTCGCTGCTACTATTGGTCCTTTGTGTCTCTAGTTAGACCTGTCTGTTACACCTCCTCCGCCTCCTCCTCCTCCTTCTTCTTCTTCTTCTTCTTCTTCTTCGTGGTTGTCTTTGTTGTTGCTGTTAATATTTGCGTTGGTTGTTATTTAGTTAGAATATTGTTATTAATGTGTTTAGTTACCGATTTTTTAAAGAAAATTATCAGTTGAATAATCTTAAGAATTATCCTAGAAAATATTTAATCTCAACAAGTTCCATTCCATTTTCTATTAACAGCCGCCTATTTTTTTGAAATCTCTTTAACTATATTTTTTCTTCTTTCTTTATTTTAATAAAAAGTTGCATGCCTGATCTCAATCATGATTTGAAGTTTCCAACTCGAAACCCAGGTCAAACATAGAGAACATTTAAGATGTGTTGATAATTAATCACCCTTGTTAGCTTAAATATTGATAAGATGTCAGCTCATTTCGAATATTTTATCTGTAATCAAAGTAGCTAATGACTTGAAATTATCCTGTAGCTTTACTAATAGGATTTTCCTGCTAAATATTTAAACGGCCTTCATATTTTTTTAATGAATAAGGTGGTCAAAAAGAGATACTGCGACACGATTTCAAATGCTAAATAGTATTTAGAGACAGACCCATAAAGGTTTAATTTCATGTGTTCTATGAGAAAGAGAGTGTTTATTGGTGAGAATCTGGAAGTATTTGGATTATATAAGTGGAACCACACAGATAACTGACGGAACGGATGAACAACACTAAACGCTGTTTGTATTGGAGTGTAGTCTGAACGGAATTCATGCGTAAAATAAGACACTGGAGTGAATAGATACGTAACCTGAGGAATGTATTTATAATCGTCTTACATGCGGATTATTTGAAGGCGCGATCAGTGCCCAACAGATCTGACTTTAATAGGACCAAGAGAAATAATAAGTATAGTATTCATGGATAGAAGAATTTAGAAGAGAAACTTATATAAGTAGAAGGTAATAGTTATCTCCCCCTTAAAAGTGGACGTTGTGTTAGAACACAGAATACTGCGTTATTTACCCGGAGAGAGCCTCCCATGTGGACCCGTGGTACATAAAAGATTTTGTGCTTATATCGCTGACGGACGAAACCAGTCTCTGAATAGGCACTGACATCGTTGAGAAAAGAACCGGTTGCTATGTCTCCGTTGGACTTTTGTCATTAGCAGGTCCCAAGGAAGGGCTAAATCACAAGAAAAACAACAACAGACAAAGACAGGTGGTGTAGAAAACATTAGTATAATGCTCGGCAATTGGAAATGTCTAGCTTGTTAAGCCATGTGGGCGGAGCCCGTGGATTGTGTGAAGGCACCAGACGTATTATAAGATGTTGCGTTGTTTTCATACCGGTCGGTCATAAAAATATATATTGTGTTTATTAAATAATATTTATCTCTCACCAGATGGAGAACTTTTCTTTTGTTGATCTTACCATCAAAGAACAGTACACTGTATGTGTGTTGTTACTTGCTTTTTTCCCTGAACATCAGAAGCACAAATGGGACAGCGATGGACGCCTCTTCCAGTAGGTGTTCATTCACGCTGACCCCCTCCTTCATCCCACCATGGAATCTTTCATTGAATGCTTTGCATTTTTTTTTTTTTTCAGATACGGCCAGATATAGAATGCGTTTTAAGGTTGAGAAAAGGCCTGCGCAGTCCCACTCCTACCTTCTAATTAAGGGACGCATTTGCCCAAAAGGAAGTTGACTTTATCAGAGACGCAAGCGAGGTCCCGGTTGTTACATCAGAGATTTCGTTTCCTGTGAGAGAGATATCTAAACAAAGACTAGGGTCTATCATTTACTGCTTTTGGATAGGGTTTCAGCTGAGTGGTTCCCCTTTTTGACAAGTTTAGTTTTGTACCCTACAAGACATCCAACAATAACCGCCCTTGCTACTAACCTGATTGGTAGCGTTTCCGGTTTAGTTGCCGACGGCCCTACCGCACGACGGTTTGTACTGCGTTACATGTTACCAGTAATAATAGAAGTGACCTACCGTTGATATACATACGCACACACACACACACATATATATATATATATATATATATATATATATATATGCATATGTTGCTTCTACATGTGTGTTTGTGTGTGTATGTGTGCGTGTGTGTGGATGTAATAAATACCCAGCAATAATTCGGTAGATTCCATGCCAAGATATTTCAGACCTTCTCGGTTTTAAGTATCATCTCCTCTATGAGAAGTGTCAAATTTCATGTTTATTTTTAATGAAGGTTGCTCGTATCATCTCCCTCTTTCAACCATCAACCACTGCAGTTGTGTGACATATTTTCTCCTACAATTCATAATAAGTAAACCATATTCCATATCGATAGCCGTACTTCGTTTCCTTTGCGTAGAACAATGAAAGCAACCGATATCTAAACATTTCTTACCATTATTTTCTCTCTCATTCCCTCAAAATACATTTAGCAAACGATTGTTGCTAGGATTGGAAGCTCAATAACTGTTAGCCACACAAGAAATTAAATAAAGAATACCCACTCATCAAGTTTAATTGATTCAGCTATCAACGAGATGAACAGCCGTAAAGTAGACAAACATTTAAAAATATTGAACATGTCCTTGAGAGAACAGCTGGAATTATCCATTGATATCGGCGCTGAGAACAGACAAAGAGATTTAAGTGTTTACGACCCACGCCACTTACTAAATGTAATTCTTAACTATGGCACTTCTGTCTTCAGAGACTCTAATCTGGAGAAAAGTTAAATAAAATGTTGTTTGTAATCTTCACGCTTCCATTGATGTAAATTTTGACGTTTATCACGTTACAAGAGAAGCTTAGAGGATTTCTTCAGATAACCGACAACGGAGCTATAAACTATTTTCCGAACATTTTATATCTCAATAGTAGGAAGCGATATTTCAGTGTTTCGACGCACGATTTTGTAATAGTTTTATATATGCAAACATGCGTACGTGTGTGTGTGTGTGTGTGTGTGTGTGTGTGTGTACAAACGCATATACATAAAGTAACGAAGGCAGCAATACGCAATATAAAACCAAAAAGGAAAATTTCAATTGTCACTAATAGTGACTGGTTGTGCAGGTAGTACCTACATTGCTAGAAATAAGAGCTAAAAGACCTTGTAGCCACAGGAAGCACATTGTTTGTGTACTGACAGGGAAGATAACCGCCTCCATATACATACACATTACGTGTGTGTGTGTGTATGTGCGTGTGTAAAAGAGAGAGAGAGAGAGGGAGTATGTGTGTGTGTATGATTCAGTTTTATTTCAAAATTTTTTGCCAATAGAGAAAGAGCCGGTTTCTAACCCAGTTGCAAAGCTCCTTCATTGGAATTCCAACAACATCAACAGGATATTTTAGTATGTGTGTATGTGTGTATGTATCTATGTATGTATGCGTGCAGATTCGTATGTTTTTTTATGTATGTATTCTCATGCACGTAGTTGCATATCTAAGCCAGTAGCGTAACTAAGGGGAAGGTGACCCGGGTGCCGATTGAAATGGGGCGCAGAATTTACCATAATACGATAAACTTGAATTCCATTTATATAATTTATAAAAGTAAACCTTTAAAAAATATTTTTTGAATTCCAGGCTGTACCGAAGCGGTAGATAAATGAACCTTGTAAAGTAACTATTCCTAAAATATTGCTTTAAAACATTAATTATTGGTAACAAATAAGTACTATATAATATCATGGATTTAGTAATGGGGTGGATCATTTTTGCGGCTTGCCCCAGGCGCGGTTTACTCTAGCTACGCCAAAGATTTACTAATTTTTACAGATCCAGTGTTGGATTAGATCTGTAGTCTTCGAATCAGCTTATTCCTTTCTGGTTTTGTGAAGCCTAATTTCTGAAGGCAGCTTGTTACATATCCCAGTGCCCAGTAATTACAGGTATAAACCTGAACTTATAATCTGGGTAGAGTAACTGAAGATTTCTCAATACTTCAGCGTAGGTGTTTTCCTTTTCGTTGCAGTGCTGATTTCCACAACTGTGCACAGTTTCTCTTCTCTGTCCCAGATCACTTTTCTTGGAGCTGGAATTAAGTCCAGTGCGTTGAAACTTCAATGACAACCATGCCTGCTTCCCCCAGCCCCAGACTAGCAGCTGACAGTGGATCTCGTGGAACGTTAAAATTCCTAGATACCATCATATCAACAACACTCCGCCCAGATATAATGATCTTCTAAAATTCCACCAAATAAGTGAACATGTGGGACCTGAATGTGACATGGGGGGAACCTCATGAGAGGAAGCTTGCACAATGCCAGGAGTTGCTGGCGCAGTGCAGAAATCGGGGCTGGCAAGCACTTTGCGAGGCAATAGAAGTAGGCTTATGAGGACTTGCGGTGCGTTCCTTGGGCAAAACTCTGACAAGGCTGGGAGTTACTGGTACAGTAAACAGGAGGGATATAAATTCCATCATTGGTGCTGCAGAGCAGGTGACTAGGCGATGGCTTTGGTTAATGATGGCAGACAAATGGTTTGTAAAGACACTAACACCTGTTGTCAAGCGGTGATGAGGGAAACGAATACAGACACAAAGACACACACACACACTGATAAACATATATATATATATATATATATATATATATA
>NC_068981.1:6549825-6551195 GCF_001194135.2 Octopus bimaculoides | reverse complement strand
ATATATATATATATATATATATATATATACATACAGAGACGTTTAGATGCGTATATGTAGACACGCAGAGAAATACTCACTCGTACACTGTATCAGCAGACATTCTCAGAGATCAAGCTACAAATCAAATGATAATAATAATTAAGATTCAATCACTCATTATTCATATTTCAATCACAACAATTTCAGAAAAACTCCACCGTTTCAAAGCGATTTTACTTCTTTTTGACACAACTACGACGACATTTTCGGAATTGCTTCACTGGAATGGCAACCACTCAACATTAAATGCTATTGTATTTCAGATACTATTTTATATGAATCGTCGTATATTTAATTCATGGCTGTTAGAATTTCCAACAAATTCCATTGAAGCTACATTTTCAGTTGGAATCTTCGCATTTATATAAAGAGAAAGAGAACATTGGCTACAGCGTCAAATTAATGAACCATTTACAAAAGTAATTTGCAAACTTCTTCTCAGCAAAAGAACAGAATCACATAATTTAAATTTATTATTATTCTATAAAGGAAATTGTATATTAGATATAAAGATCCTTTTTGTATGAGTATAGACAATAATCTGTCGCAGACGTCTGCGAGTGTAGTGAATTTCCTTCACTGTACATTCATTTAATTGAATACTAAAACATCACAGAGATGCTGTTGATGAAAAGATAAAGGACTTGTCGAAGACGGCTGCTTGAATATCACAGTAAGTAATGAAGCTTCCATTTCTGATATGTCCTTGCTGACTGGGGCAGCCATAAAAATGAATAGAACAAATACCGACACGAGTATACACATATATAATGCATAAACACACACATAAACACACACATAAACACATATATGCATTATATGTGTATATGTATGTATTGGTGTGAGTATTTGTGTGTATGTAAGAGTGTATATTTGTATATGTGTATTATATACGTCTATGTGTGCGTGTATGTATATTTATATATATGTGCGCGTGTGTTTGTTTGCATATATATATAAATACACGCGCGCAAACGCACGCACACTCACGCATGCAAACACACACACACACACACACACACACACATATATGTATCAAGAAAGGGAAGTGGTCAGAATTTTGCATAATTCTTAATTAGCGCTTTCGTCTACTTCATGGAGATTCCTCAGATATAAGTTTTACAGACAATTTCTTTGCCTTTTATACAAATCTGAAATAGGATGTTGTTTTGTTTCTGTTTAGCAAAGTAGAGAAGGATGGAGAGAGAGGGGGGCGAGAGAAAGAAAGAAACAAACAAACAAACAAACAAACAAAGTGATGCTTTCAAAAACAATGACTAAGTCCAAGTTGACGTCTTAAATCGTAATTAAGCTTCAACAGGCTGACC
>NC_068981.1:6547658-6549019 GCF_001194135.2 Octopus bimaculoides | reverse complement strand
CGCACGCACACTCACGCATGCAAACACACACACACACACACACACACACACACATATATATATATACATATATATATATATATATACATTCGAAACATTTTAAACCCTTGCCGGATACAAATAAGTATGGAGTCCTCTAACTTTGATCTGTCCTCCTCGGACAGGAATGTCTTTAACAGCAACTCCCGATTATAAGAATGCGCTGTCTAGGGTATGTATAAAGTCGCACCAAACACTCGACGGAAGCGAATCAAGAAGCAGGGAGGTGATCTGCTTTGATCCACCATGTCACCAAGACATCATCAGGAAAATAGACAGGAGTTTCCTAAGTATAAGAAGGCATCGTTTCCCAGCGATACACAACTGCAACTTGCTCTTCAAGTCACGTTATGTCATACACGAACAGCAAAGCATCCTACCGCAAATTCTACAAATACACAAACACTCTACACCATTAATTTACTTCTGTTGTTAATATCCACGTGCATTTCCTCTCAAAAATCCTGTTCCTCTCTAAAGTTGTCCTATACAGCAATCATAACTCTCCCGGATGGAATTGAAAGGAATTATATTGGTCTACCTGCAAACACTTTTAAGAATAGTTTCCTTCTTCATATCCTCGTATCCAAGGCAATGAAAGAAGAAACAGTCTACATTTATGTCTTAATTCATCTCAAATTCTGTGACCTGGAAGTTTCATGGCTACCAATTCAGTAACAAATCGTCAAAAGGTCAACTGGTACTTTCAGGAATCACAGAACTGTAGGCTTTGCTTAACAGAAATGTTTCAAACTCTGAGGCGACCAAATTTATTGTCCAGTTCCTACCATCGAAGGAAGATCTTAAAAAAAAAATGCCAAAGCAACGGAATATCACAATTCCCTAACAGAAAGTCCCCCTCCCCTTGGAAGGAGCCCACCTTCATCTATACACTGACTTCATATAATTCTATTTTGTAAGACATATGAAGCTCCTCTCCACTTTTTTGGAAAGCAGACACGTGATAGCTACTCCTTGTCTTTTCCTGGGTAACCCGTCGAGCAAGGAGTCACTGTTTTTTGTGACATACCTTCTTCGAGCATTTTTTTAAAAACTGGATCAAAGATGGAGGAATGGGCGACAATCTTTTACTTTTGCAAACAAGACGGGAATAAAAGATAAAACATTGCTGATGTCGCTGCTGTTATCTTTGGTATGATACTGTTTTAAATTAGTATTAAATTGGAATTTATATTCCTAGCACAATGCCTTTTTGTGCCTTCAACAGAGCGCTGTAAATTTGAAGTTCGGCCTGGTTTTTGAATTTTTACATTATCTTTTTCATTTGAATTCTATTTTATCGTTCTTTTTTTTTTTTTTTT
>NC_068981.1:6545465-6547068 GCF_001194135.2 Octopus bimaculoides | reverse complement strand
AAAAAAAAAACAGAGCTGCATTTGGTTGTACAGTGAAAGCACGCAAAAAACATGACTATTGAATAATAATAATAATAATAATAATAATAATAATAATAATAATAATAATAATAATAATAATAATAATAATAATAATAATAATAATAATAGCAAAGAACAAAAGTGTATTTGGTAGTATAACTAATTCCATCATCAGGAATGCCGTATCTCAGCGTAAATATTTTTGTTATCGAATTGGCAGATGTACGCGAAGAATTAACGCAATGAATGCTTTTTTCAAAGATTTCATTCTTCTTATTTCCAGAACTTTCCTTATTTTTCCTTTATCTTCTTCTCCCTTTATTCCATCTTATCACGTGTTCTTGTTTCTTTTGTTCTTTGTTTTTTTAGTCATTTACATATTTGTTTCGTTCTTTTTGTCGTTTTTGTCATTGTTTTTGCCTTTCTTTCATCTCTCTTCACTCTTCTCCTTGTCATTCTTCATATCCTAAAATGCTGTTTTCGTCGAATTATAACACTTTATGTGGGTAATTCTGTATTTGATAACGTTGCCATAGATAAGCTGTGTCTGAAAAAAAAAACAGAAACTAAGACAAAACAGCAATTACAATATCTAAAATATGGTGTTAACAGCCGTTCTCTTTCCTCAGATTAAATATTATACATACTCTGCTGATTCGACTTATTGTGTCTCTTAAGCTGGTGAGTGATCTGTCATTGTCAACGGTGAACTTTAATCGTCATCAGAAATACGTTGTTCTGTGAGATAATAGTTGTATATCAAAAACTGTTTTCCCCACTCTCACCACAAATATATTCCTATAAGTCAGTTTGTGTTTAAGCCAGGCTGTGATATCTGCAACGCCGTATCGCTATTTAAATCCTTTCCCTGTGTAACCATATTATGGACTTTCCGAAGTTATAGAAACCAAATTCGGAAAGTTGAACTATGAACTTTTATGCCTCTTTTTTCGTCTCTCTTTCCATCTCCTTATTCCTTTACTCCATTCCTCTATGCTGTCATTTTATCGATCTATAACATTCTCATTTTCCATATACTTTCCCCTAATTTGTCTCTGATGACGGAATATCCCATACTCGAGGATATCCCAGAAACAGCTGTAAGATTTTGAATTTCTTCCTGTAATAATATTGTATATGACTTGAGATGTTTGCCTTGCCTTAATGTTTGATGTCTCATTTAACAATTATATATCCGTTGTGTCGGAAATCTGCAATGGCTCCATAACTACCACCTCGGCTATAACCTTGGAGCCCCAGTAATCCGTTACAGCACTTTTACCTAGCGTACCTAATCGTTTAGATCACCTGTGAACTAAACCCCCATACTTTGTGTATATATGTATATATATATATATATATATATATATATATCGGTGTGCATTCAAAGCAATGATGAGTCACATTACGAAACCAGTATGCTTTTGAATCTCTTTAACAATTCACAATAATGACTTTTATTACTTTTATTCCTACCTCAGTTCATCTAATCGTATATATCTATCGTTACTTTTCATAAAAAGCGTTTACTTTTTTTTTGATTTCCTATGTACATTTTCGCTTATTTTTCTTCTTACTTTCC
>NC_068981.1:6544410-6545282 GCF_001194135.2 Octopus bimaculoides | reverse complement strand
ATATATACATACATACATATATACAGGGTGCGGTGAATATATTGTCGTCTAAATTAGGCAAAAATGAAAATAACACTCACATCTCATTTTAACAGATATATTTATCAATATTACATTAAAATATGTTGAAATACTAAACAGTAAATTCTTCCGTAAAACCGCCATTGGCTTCAGCCAAGGCCTCTAGACGACTTGAGAATCTACTCTCGAACTCGGAAAGGGCGAAACGGGCCGCTCCTCTCCCGATCGGAGGCGGCCGTTACGAATTTCTGGACGGCCTTCTTGTATAAGTTGGTGAATGCTGCTATAAGCCTTGCCTGTTACAAAGAGCTTTGTGGGTCTCTCACTCAACTGTGCCCCATACATACTAATGAAGGGGCTTACAGTCCGGGGAGTTAGGTGGCCAGATGTCAGGGGTGATGTGGTTGTACTAATTGTCTGACAGCCATGACTGGGTTCTCCTGCTTGTGTGGCATGGTGCAGAGTCCTGTTGCCAGACATAGGGTCTTCCAGCAACAACCCTGTTCACCCAAGACAGCACTATCTCCTCCTGGTACTTGATGTAGGCCTCCGTATTGTGTCTCAGGCCATGTGGGAAGATGAATGGAGGCATAACGTCACAATCACTATTGATCAGTCCGAACACCATGATATTGACTGGATGCTTCATTTTTATCACTCTCGGTACATGTCCTCAGATTGCACTCTCCTCAGATTGACTCCCAAACACTTTGAAATGTTCGTATTAGAGCTACTGGCGCGAATGCCAAGCAGTACAGTATGTTGTTTCCAAATTTCTGGCAGAGCGAATTGCGTCATGCTGCTGTTTTTCTCATAGACGGTACCCAACTGCCCCTACTGTAATGTGTACG
>NC_068981.1:6542642-6543732 GCF_001194135.2 Octopus bimaculoides | reverse complement strand
TATATATATATATATATATATATATATATGTATATACGGAAACACACACATACATATTTATATATATACATACATATATATACTACTGACAGTAAACACAGACTGTTGTTCTATTTGATTTTTTGTTTCGTCAACTGATTAATTATTTACCCAATTAACCAATGAACTACTTTATTACTCATTTAATCAATCATTCAATTAGATTCGTTAAAATCCTTTCGTCACCATTCGCCATTTCATCAATGACGACCCCCATCCCTTTAATCCAGGGCTTCTTCTTCAAGAAATGAGTTTATACCAAGGATCTTGTGAACCAAATAACAGACACGAAATATATTACTCAGACTTCACATAATTACGTAAACATAGAAACTTAGTTCCACAGAGACGGTTGTCTTTGTAATTTCTAGCAGTTTCCTCCTTGTTAGCTCCTATTACTACACCTGACATTACGAAATGAATCGCAACAACGTTTGATTATATATCGGCGATTCTTCAAAGAGATATTTCTTCTAGCAGATATATGTACTGAATTAACATGTTCGGATACTGACAACAAACACAAGTCGAGTTTTTAATTCATAAAAAGGTAGCTGAAGATCTCATTTCCCGCATACTAGCACATATCTGGTTTTACCTAGCATCTGGCTTTCATTAAATCTCCAGCAAACATCCACAGAATTGAACTAACATTTGTAATTTGACGAGAAGTTGGTAAGGCAATACAGCAGAACAGTTCCAATTTGATACGATTGCTAACAATATTTAATTATGTTCTGCAATTGTAATCATTTGATTTGATAGCAATATCACCTGGTTTTAACAAATGTCAGTTGTGGGGAAGAAGAGTGCACAACAAATAACCTCATTGAAACGAAATTGAATTTTTTGTCTTTTTTTATTCTTTGTCGAGACAACTATTTTAAGATTTGTTTTAACGAGATTGGGGAGCGTAACGAAAAGGCAAACCGATAATAATAATGATGATAATAATAATAATAATAATAATAATAATAATAATAATAATAATAATAATAATAAAGAGACTACAGTGTGTATGTTAGTGTGACAAATAGACTATATAAAAGTA
>NC_068981.1:6541593-6542067 GCF_001194135.2 Octopus bimaculoides | reverse complement strand
ATATATATATATATATATATATATATACGTATATGCACACATAGGTACGTACGTACGTACATACTTACATAGCTATGTGCTAGTTATAATTGTTGCGGTGTATAGAGTTGTAAGTTGGTTAATAATAGCGGCTGGTAAGAGATTTAGAGCAGAAGCAGCGTCAGCGTAAATCAGGGCGGGGTGAACAGAGTTGTTTTGCTACACCGATTCGAACGCCACACGTGACACCAACATAAAGAACATGGCTGCTCTCCAAAGTAAACATTTGAAGATAATGTGAATGACTGAATGGAAGATTTAATGAGATGAGAGACCTGGAATTGACACAAGTGTGACTTAGATAGAACTGAAAATAGGCTGAGATAAGCTGGAATCATCTGTCAGAAATATAAATAAATATTTAAATAAAAAGAAAGAAAAAAAAACGAAGAGAGGCAGGAGAGACCTGTGAGGTAAATTTGCAAGGGATGGGAG
>NC_068981.1:6538923-6541583 GCF_001194135.2 Octopus bimaculoides | reverse complement strand
AAAAAACGAAGAGAGGCAGGAGAGACCTGTGAGGTAAATTTGCAAGGGATGGGAGGGAGGTAGGACTAATATCTACCTGGGATATATTAACTGGGTTTGTAACGATTTCATCCGTTTGTTCTTATTTTATTTGAATGTGTGGTAGCGTTTTGTGGAAGAAGGCGAAGGGAGATTAGTTGGGAAGTTTTTCGTTTTTATGAAAGTAAATAGCGAAATCTTTCAGCTAGAATTTGCAGCAACAAACGCCGGGTGTGGGTGGGAGGGAAAAAAGTGTTTTAAAGTTCTGTCTCTGGGTCTTGATGTTCTGCCCCACTGCGCCATGTGAATGGCTTTAGCATAGAATATACGCATCAGTCTCTATCACTAAAGTTCATGTCTCTAAGTAACAACAACAACAGCAACAGCAACAACAAGCTGTGATAAAGACAAATTGAATGGGGAAAACGAAAACGAAGCAGACATGCTAATAACATCAGGTATAAAAGGAATGCTTGACAATATGGAAGAGAAAAGGCGAATTGAAACAGGAAGTGAAGGTACATGACTGCTACATTGCTGCGGAGTAAATTCACAAGGCTGCACAGAGATCTGCTGGTTTTGAGACACAGATACACAAGGAACTTTCTAGTAACAGCCTTATATTTCTCTGCAATAAAAATAATGAATAGCAGGAACTTTCACACCAAAATTAACTTTATTCCTTCTATAAAATTCTTCTAAGTCGAGCACACAATATAATGTTGGAGATAGGAATTAGAGTTTATATTTTAGAGAATGTTGATGACAGGTGATGAACTCTCCACAAAAGAAGTCGTAAAAATAATATGTTGTTAGAGTAAATAACGTCTAATAAATGCAACGAAAGAAATTTGCGATAAAAAAAAAACAACAAAATAAACGGCGTCAACAACAGCAACATCAACAAAGACACCCAAAGGTGAGTTAATCGTTTAGAATCGATTCCCAACAATCGTCTTAAAGGGTAACCAAATAAACTGTAGATTACCTGAAGCAAGAAGATATTTTGATGGCTATTTTAAAGTGTTTCCCTTTATTCGAATCTCTAAAACCTTTAAAGAAGCCACGAATATCGAGATATCTCTCTTTCTTTCTCATTTTAGTTTCCTAAACTTTCTGGGTTTCTTGTTTTTGTTCAACGCAATAAATATATAATTTGCAAACTGAAGCAACAAACTGAACCTTTGTTATATTGAAGCAATGTAAATCTGGGATCTTCATCTTAATATTTATGTCTATTAAGGCAGCGAGCTGGCAGAATGGTTAGCAGACCGAGGAAAATGCTTAGCGGCATTTCCTCAGCTTTTACATCATTCCGAGTTCAAATTCCGCCGAGGCCGACATTACTTTTCATCTTTTCGGTGTCGATAAAATAGGTACCAGTTGAATACTGAGGTTCGATATAATTGCCTTATTCCCCTCCCCTCAAAGTGATGCTCTTGTGCCAATATTTGAAGCCATTGTTTATGTCTATTGTCCAGTGTTTCTGTCTATATTCTTTTATTTGTTTCAGTCATGTGACTGTGGCCAAGCTGGAGTACCACCTTTAGTGGGACAAATCGACCCCAGGACTTATTCTTTGTAAGCCTAGTACTTATTCTATCGGACTCTTTTGCCGAACCGCTAGTTTACGGGAGACCTAAACACACCAACATCGGTTGTCAAGCGATAGTGGGGACAAACACACACACAAACACGCACACACACACACACATATATATATATATATATATATACGACGGGTTTCTTTCAGTTTCCGTCTACCAAATCCAATCACGAGGTTTTGGTCGTGCCCAAGGTGCCACGCAGTGGGACTGAACACGGAGCCATATGTGGCTGGTGAGCAAGCTACTTACCACACAGCCATATATATGTAGGTATGTATATATGTATATATGTATATATGTGTGTATGTTTGTGTAGGGGTGCGTGCGTGTATACATATACATATGTAAATGTGTGTGTAGAGATAGATAGATAGATAGATAGATAGATAGATAGATAGATAGATAGATAGATGTGTTTATGCATATATGTATATATTTGCACACAAATTTATACAAATATAATTTTATATAAATGTACGCATATACATGCCAGTGTGTTTGTAAATGAATTACTTAAAAATAGACACACATGTATGTACACATGCGTGCACACACAAACACATACACACACACATACACTCATGCATATGTACTTGCTTATGTGTATTTAAATAGAAACTATACATCTACATTTGTATGTATAGATGCGTGTGAGTCGATAAGTATATCTACGTGCATACGTGTGGAGTATGCATTAAATTTGATGTTTGTATACGAGTGTATATATATTTATACAAGAACATGTGTTGCATCTATTAACTAATGTTCTCTCTGATGTATTTAACGACATGTTGACATGACGAAATTGGAATGTCTGTTGTAAAATTATTAGGTAACAAGAATTTTCCATGTCCTGCCATGTCTAAAATTACGCCAGACAGTACTAGAATGGTTGTTCCAGGTCTGGAAATACATCAAAATGTCGTTGTTGTTGTTGTTGTTGTTGAGCTCCAGTTCATCCCTGAATAAGCAAACTCCTATCAACGTCATTCCAGCGTGACCATCTTTTCTTTTAAAATATATCTGTGACTGTAT
>NC_068981.1:6537306-6538142 GCF_001194135.2 Octopus bimaculoides | reverse complement strand
GCCACTCCTCCTCCTATGTTGTATAACTTTCAGTGAAACTGGACTTTGTTACGTGTTTTAAGACGTCGAAAACATTCAATGTTTTCATTCAAAATCTCTCAATGGTATCATCGACCAAATATGTTGAGTTAGTAATTGCACAAAACACCAGAATGGTCTGCGAACTTTTGCATAATCTTGTCTCTTGTATTAACAGGGGGAACCTTTTCCGAAATATTGGTTCCCAATTGCTGGCGCAAAGCCAGAGGGAGTAAGTCGATTACATCGACCCCAGAATGCAACCAGTAATTATGTTACTGACTCAGGAAGGATAAAAGGCAAAGTCGATTTCTGAGGAATTTCATATTTCTTATCCTGGATGTTCCGCTAGACCAAGAGCGGATGAACCGAGAGGTTGGGCGGGAGCGGGAAGCGACGCCAGTTCTCAAATACAAAGACAATTAGCAAAACATGTTATAAGCTATTAAGAGATACATTCGCTTGCGAATGATGGCTAAGTTTCCTAACTTTTTTTGAACAGATTTAATTTATATTCTTTTCTACTTTAGGCACAAAGCCCGAAATCTTGGGGGGAGGGGACCAGTCGATTAGATCGACCCCAGTACGCAACTGGTACATAATTTATCGACCCCGAATGGATGAAAGGCAAAGTCGACCTCGGGCGAATTTGAACTCAGAACGTAAAGACTAATGAAATACCGCTAAGCATTCAGCCCGGCAGGCTAACGTTTCCGCCAGCTCCCCCCGCCTTAGATTTAATTCTTATTACCAAAAGTAAAATAATTATTCCAGACCAAATTTGCAGGACACTTCATTGGATCTAATGATTCTATAGC
>NC_068981.1:6534158-6534892 GCF_001194135.2 Octopus bimaculoides | reverse complement strand
CTTGAACACAAAATGCATGAGTACTGGGAAGTCAAAGAGTGAGTATATCTTTTTTTGGACACCCTGTATATATATATATATATATATATATATATATCGAGATACATATGTATGTGTGTGCGCGTGCGTGTTTTTGTTTCTATGCCGTTTGAAACTCGTTGTTAGTTTGTTTATGTCCCGGTAACTTAGCGGTTGGGCAAGTGATTCTAGTAGAATTTTTTTTAGGCTTATAAAGAATATGGATATATTGGAGTTGATTTGTTCGCCTAGACCTTTCAAGTGTTGCTCCAGCATAGTCTAGTCCAATGCCCAATATGTATATGTATATATATATATGTATATGAGAGAGAGACAGACAGATAGAGTCAGAGGTGGTTGCTTGCATGTGTATGTGTGTGTGTGTACGTGTGTATATATTGAAAAGAATGACAAAATAGTTACCAGGAACGCAATATGTGAGAGAATTGAAAATCATTTAAAGACGGGAAGATGTCATATTGGGACACAACGAGTATATATTGGTGTACGTGCATGCACGCGTGTAAATATGCGTGCATATATATACAGGCATATATATATATATATATATATATCCACACATACACACACATTTATATGAAGAGAGAAAGAGATATAATTAAGATATCCTTTTTTGAGAGTGAGAGAGTGTGAGAGAGAGGGAACGTGAGAGAGTGAGAGAAGAAGGAGAGTGAAATAGAGAGAAAAGCGGAGAT
>NC_068981.1:6531910-6532932 GCF_001194135.2 Octopus bimaculoides | reverse complement strand
GTACAATTATTATTATAATTATAAAGGCAGCAAGGAGCTGGCTGAGTCGTTAGCACGCCGGACAAAATGCTCAGCGGTATTTCGTCCGTCTTTACGTTCTGAGTTCAAATTCCGCCGAGGTCGACTTTACCTTTCATTCTTTCGAGATCGATAAACTAGGTTCCAGTGAAACGCTGGGGTCGATGCAATCGACGATTCCCCTCCCGCAAAATTTCAGGCCTTGTGCTTTTAGTAGAAAGAATCATTATTATTATTATTACTACTGCAACTACTACTACTACTGCTAGTAGTAGTAGGTTACAATAACTCGAGAGTAAATAACTGTTGTAACTGTAACATTATCATCTCCATCAGCTATTATCGTCGTCGTCACCATGGCCAGCCAGCATCATCATCATCATCTCCACAATCACCAACGCCATCACCCGACCAGTTCCTTCTTTCGCTGAAAAAAAAACCCCGTGGCCACCACAACAATCATGTGGCGAACTGACAGCGTCGCCGTTAGAGCATCGCGCAGAATGCTTCGCGATTATTGCTCTGACTTCCTGATTAGTGAGTTCAAATATTCGGTCGAGGCTGACAAAAGAAAAAAAAGGCTTCTTTTTTTAAAGAAACACAAAATCTATCAATCGAAGGTGTTGCAATGATGGAATGTAAGTACATCACAGCGGATGCCTTGCGGTATTAACTGCGGCCCTTTGCTTTCTGAGCCTCACCTGGTTTCGAACGGCAGCTATGGTAACGTGACTCTGTCGCAAGCATTCGAGTCATCTTCGTTGTCATCATCATCTTCATCGTCATCGTCGTCATCATCATCATCATTATCATCATCATCATCATCATCATCATCATCATCATCACAACAAGCGCGTCTCATGGATCATATGACCATTACACTCCGCAGCAGCAGCAGCAGCGCCGTCTCTACTACTACCACTATTACTCCCACTACTACTAATATTGCTACTGCTACTACTACTACTACTACTACTACAGCCATTACACTAATATTACTACTG
>NC_068981.1:6531374-6531810 GCF_001194135.2 Octopus bimaculoides | reverse complement strand
ATATATATATATGTGTGTGTGTGTGTGTGTGTGTATCTTTCCCTTCCTTTCTCTCTCTCCTTTCTCTCTTTATCTCTATTTCTCTCTTTCTTTCCCTCTCTCCCTCTTTCTCTCTCTCTATTTCTCTTTCCCTCTCTCTCCCTCTCCCTCCCTCCTTCTCTTTCTTTCACTCAATCTCTCTCTCACTCATTCTTTTTTCTTTCTCTCTTTTCCCTATTTCTCTCTTTCTCTCTTTCCCCTATATCTTTCTCTTTCTCTCTCCTGCTTTCTCTCTCCTGCTTTCTCTCTCTCCCTCTCCCTCCCTCCCTCTCTTTCTTTTACTCAATCTCTTTCTCACTCATTCTTTTTTCTTTCTCTCTTTTCCCTATTTCCCTCTCTCTCTCCCTCTCCCTCTCCCTCCCTCTCTCTCTAATAAATATGTAAATCATCAACTGAA
>NC_068981.1:6529452-6529939 GCF_001194135.2 Octopus bimaculoides | reverse complement strand
ATATATACATATATATTTATTTATTTATTTATGTGTTTCAGCCAAGTGGCTGCGGTCATGCTGGTGCACCACCGTATAATATCAATAATATACATATATATGCATATATACATACATATATGTACATACTTACATATATATGTATATATACATACATATATGGGTACAGGACGTCAAAAAGATCGTGAACAAAATGAAAAACGAGAACATAAAATAACAAAAACATGGAAAACAAACATTTTTTGGAACAACGAAAGAAACAAATAGAGAAACGAGACTGGCAGCATGAAAAACAATCCCTTCATCAGTTGTCCCCTGTTTTATCTATTCCACGTTTCGAACGTTGGTACAAGACGCGACTTCGTTAAAATAGTCGGTCCCGCAAAGCAAATTGAATAAAATTTGGGATTTGCGGTGGGTTAAAGTGGTAACAAAAACAGGACAGTGAAAATAAACGGTAAAAACAGTGAGCATATAGACATATATG
>NC_068981.1:6527219-6528457 GCF_001194135.2 Octopus bimaculoides | reverse complement strand
ATATATATATCCACACATACACACACATTTATATGAAGAGAGAAAGAGATATAATTAAGATATCCTTTTTTGAGAGTGAGAGAGTGTGAGAGAGAGGGAACGTGAGAGAGTGAGAGAAGAAGGAGAGTGAAATAGAGAGAAAAGCGGAGATAATAAGACAGAGTGAGTAAGAATGAGAGAGAGAGAGAGAGAGAGAGAGAGAGAGAGGTGTTAGCGTGCAAAAGAGAAAGAGACGGTGATGAGTAAGATGGAGGAAATATCAGAAAGAACTGTTTAAATCGATCGACAAACACCGACTGGCAGTCCCTCACACCGTTCTTCTTGACACAAAATTATTCAAATTGATTAAATTATTGAACAGTAACCTTAATCTTGTTTTGTCAATGAAATATTACCCCCTTCTCCACTAGTCCTTCCCCCTGTACTCTGTCATCCTATCCTACCGCCAACACCAGCATCATATATACACATAAACAGACGACAAACACTCACAGCCGCCGCCGCCATCTCTGCCAATACAGCAACACTGAAGATTCTTCTTCATTTAGCTTCTCTTCTGTTTCCTCTTTCGCCAATCAGTCCTGAGACGAGGGCCGCCTCTCAATAAGCACATCGTAATTATTTCGATAAACAATGGCAGCTACAACAACAACAACATCAACAGCAACATGACCCAACAAATGTGCAATTGTTACTAAATGACACAAGCGCCACCACTCATCATTATTGCATTACAACACCACCACCGCCACAACTAACATCACCACCACCGAAAATGCACTAAAAATCAACACCACTAACAACAACAACAACAACAACAACCACAATAACAATACCACATTAACAACATCATCATCATCATCATAAGTCGTCAAACAATTTCTATTCGTAATAATAATAATAATACTAATAATAATGGTATGAACAATAATATCAACAATGTCACTTTTTATCATTAAACTCTTCCTATATGGCTAACAGCAATCACAACAACAACAGCAACAAGCCTCCATTTGCACCACGTGACCCACACAACTAGCGCCGACTGCACCAAGTCAATAACAGTATCGCTACTATTAGCATTCTTAATCAAACAAGTACAATTATTATTATAATTATAAAGGCAGCAAGGAGCTGGCTGAGTCGTTAGCACGCCGGACAAAATGCTCAGCGGTATTTCGTCCGTCTTTACGTTCTGCGTTCAAATTCCGCCGAGGTCGACTGTACCTTTCATTCTT
>NC_068981.1:6525909-6526498 GCF_001194135.2 Octopus bimaculoides | reverse complement strand
ATCATCATCATCATCATCATCATCATCATCATCATCACAACAAGCGCGTCTCATGGATCATATGACCATTACACTCCGCAGCAGCAGCAGCAGCGCCGTCTCTACTACTACCACTATTACTCCCACTACTACTAATACTGCTACTGCTACTACTACTACTACTACTACTACTACTACTACAGCCATTACACTAATATTACTACTGCTACTACTACTATTACTGCCACTACTACTAATGCTACTACTGCTATTACGATTTCTACTATTACAGCCACTACTAATACTACTCTTCCTGCTACTGCTACTGCTACTACTACTACTACTACTACTACTACACCCCAACCATCCATAACTCCTCTAGCCTCACGGAAACACTACCACCACCACTAACCCCACCACCACCACCGCCACCGCCATCACAACTACCGACACAACGGTTCTCTTCTCTGCGATAAAACAAACAGCATCGGCTTTAATGACCGATCTATTGTCAGCACTTAACGTCACCACCACCACCACTACACCAATACCACCACCACCACCACACCGCCTGAGAGAGTTGTCTGCATTTTAGGGACACACAACGAAC
>NC_068981.1:6519368-6525082 GCF_001194135.2 Octopus bimaculoides | reverse complement strand
TACACACAAACACACACACATACATACACGTACACACACAGATAGATAGATAGATAGATAGATAGATAGATAGATAGATAGATAGATAGATAGATAGATAGATAGATAGGTAGATAGATAGATTTAATCATAAATAATGGCATAAATTCAGAGCTGTAGACTTACACTAAATTGTAAGATACGAAAACGAAAGAAGACAGATATTTATTTTATTGTTTTGATACGGCAGAAAGGAGCGCATCCTTGGCTTTCCTCCTCAAGTGTGTTGGTCACGGGAAATGCTGGTCGTGAACAGTTGTCAGCTCTTGGCGGTAGGGAAACACGAAGTTAATTTCAGAGGACAAACCTTCTGAGAGGAAAGAACTAAATATTAGGGATTGTTGAGGAAAAGCAGAGAAACTATGCAGTCAGGTTGGTCATAATTGGATTGGCCCATACGAATGGCCCATTGATAGTTACAGTCCTTAAAATTTAAGTTCAAATCCACCGAGGTTGATTTTAATTTTCAATGTTTCTGGGTCGATACAATAATGCCGGTCACGTACTGCGGCCTACTTAATCTGCCCCACCCAACTCCCACTAAAAATATGTATATTTTTGCTTGTGTTAGAAATCCTTGGTTATATTAATTCGGAGAAGAAGAAATCAATAATATTCTACGAAATGGAATATTTCTTTCAAAATGTCACGAGGGTTTAACCATTTGATTCTGAAGAAGATAACATCAACTCCTTCAAAGAAATCATAAACTGGCGATGCTAAAGTGAAATACGCACTCGCAAACACGAATTTACTACATACAAACATGTATACATACATACATACATACATACACACTCCAAAGTATAGTTTTAAATCTTGACTAACCCATGAAAGAATCTGTGTAAATGGATTATTTATAGTCGATATCTAAGAACTGAGCTGGTGGTCAATATATTTGTTGATGATCAATATGTCATTGGAAAAAATATCATAACAGATTACGGATGGATTTTTTTTATTTTATAGAACAAAGATTACAAAACAAAAACCACGAGGAAGAATATAGGAATGGTAAGTAAGAATTTCTTTCTTTTTATTTTTTCAAACGAAGAAATGTAGAAATCTATTTTGCTCTCCTAAACTCAATATAGCATTATTTCCATTCTACCGTATACATTGCTCTGGAATTGGATTATATGTTTACTCAGCTATCATCCCCCTCCCTCCCCCTCTCTCTTTCTCATACTTTAGCTCTCTCTACAATATCTGAATGCATATGTATAAACACATTTGTGTGTATACCCACATACACGCATGCACACATACATATATACGAATATATATATATATATATATATATACACAAATATATAAATATGCATGTATATGTATGCATATTTATATATATAGGAATATATGTGTATGTATATAGATTTGGGTGTGTGTGTGTGTGTGTGCGTGTGCGTGTATGTATGTGTATGTACCTGTTAACACTTTGTGATTTAATCTGCATTAATCAAATTTTCACAGACAAAAAAGCACGTTTGATGATTCAAATGCTGTCGATTTAAGTAGCGAAGCTGCCACAAGTTCTAACGAGGGCTGACGTCATCGATGGTGTAAAATGTTCATTTCTTTAAGTTTGTTGTTAGATGACAATTGTCATAATATTTACCGTGTATCATGGAACAACTACTGAACGAAAGGGGTTACTCTGACATGACAGGTGACAGCAAGCTCGATAGCGTTCACTAGAAATTCAGGGCCTTGAAACTGATCTGCCTTTTGCAATTTGTTGTTTACTCGAGAAGACCCCTTTTATGTTCGCTCTGACGAACAGGTTTTGTCTCCCAGAGAGAAACTTAACGAAATTGCTCACTAATGATCTCCGTTGATGGTAGAAATATGAAGATCCCTATTTGAAAATTGTTACCCAGTGTTGTTTCTCAGCCATTTGTCACCTCTGGGTCCCTTTGATTCCCATTTTACTGTATTGGGCCCCCAGAGACATTCGATGAGTATAAAATAAATTTTATTGTATTTTTTATAAAATACCATTGAAAATTCTATAAAAAAATAAAAATATTTTGTGCAATGAAGTGTTCTTTTACTTGTTTCATTCATTTGACTGCGGCCATGCTGGAGCACAGCCTTTTTAGTCGAAGAAATCGACCCCAGCACTTATTTTTTGTAAGCCTGATACTTATTTTATCGGTATGTTTTGCCGAACGGCTAGGTTACGGGGACGTAAACACACTAGCATAGGTTGTCAAGTGATGGTGAGTGGGACAAACACAGAAACAAAGACACACACACACATAAATATATGCATACATACACACATACACATACATATATATATGTATATATATATATATATATATATATATATATTTACTTTACTTTATATTATACTCATTTATTGTGCTTTTAATTATTAATTTTTCTATATGTGATAGTGGATTTTCATCGATGAGTTCTTGATAATTGGTTATTTTCCCTAAAACTACATATTTTATATATATATATATATATATGAGGGGCTTCTTTCAGTTTCCGTCTACCGAATCCACCCACAAGGCTTTGGTCGGCCCGAGGTTATAGTAGAAGACACTTGCCCAAGGTGCCACGCAGTAGGACTGAACTCTGAACCATGAAGTTGAGAAGCAAGCTTCTTACCACACAGCCACGCATGCGCGTAGTATAAACAATGTATTGCAGATAAATTTTAACGTCCAAATCTTATATGGAGCCCGGTTGAGAATCAGTTTTAATCCGTTTCAGAACACTTCATAATCTTTACTGAAATATTACTAAGATTCTATTGGAGATTTCGAGGAATTTCACCTAGTGATTTCAAATTTTGGCACAAGGCCAGCAATTTCGGATGAGGGGATAATTCGATTACTTCGATCCCAGTATTCGACTGGTACATATCTTATGGATATATTTTATCCACCGGGAGAAGATGAAAGGGAAAATTGATTTCGGTGGAGTTTGAACTCAGAACGTAATGACGGACGAAATGATGCTAAGCATTGTTGCTTGGTGTGCTAACGGTTCTGCCAGTTCACTGCCACCTTCAACTACTTTGACCTGTTGCCTCAACGTATCCCCGTTTAGCTATCGCTCAATAACACGCGACAGCCTCTCTAACAGTGAGAAATCCTCTACAAGTCCTATACAGCTACTGGCTTCATCACATGACATGAAACCACCAGTAGGGTTAAACTTTCTGTATAATCCAATGAAAACCACTCTTCTTTAGAACTTTGGTACCTTCGTCACACAGACATCTACAATTATTTATAAGCATTATATGAATGGCTCATATGATCGTCCCAATGTAAGTTCTCATTTTAAATTCTGCCTTCTAAATAATAGATATTTGGCCCTTATTCTTTATCATAAATGTTGCTTCAGTAACCCCACGATTGAAGTGCTTTCTATTTAAATTTGGTTTTGCTTTATGTTACAACGTTAGAATGAGATAACATGGCAATCCTGGTTTAGGATGAATGCTGCTGTAATTTAACCCCAGGAGACATCGTCTCCAGCTGGTTATACGACATGATCTGTGTCCTTATATCGTGTCATATAGCCAGCTGGAGACGATGTCTCCTGAGGCTAAATTACAGCAACATTCGTCCTGAACCAGGACTGCCATGTTATGTTGGCAAACAATCTTTACTCCAAATTACTGAGGCTGAATATCTAACGTTGTGATATTTAAAAATATTAATTTTCTAATTAGAATGAGAGTTTTACGAACGGTTTTGGATTGGAATTATAGTTAAAAGAGGTCACGAGGATCAGAGCCAAAGCTCTGAGTTATTCTCCCATATCCGAGGAAAATATTTTTACATAAATATCTATAATGTAACAGGGGTTCCTAGAAAAAATAATATTTTTTCAGCAGATTTTTTCATGAAAATTTTACAAAAGCTTTCAATCAAATATGAAAGATTTCATCAGTGTAAATGTATGATGCTAATATTACAATTCTTGCGATTGATATCTTCAATGATCTCGTTGATTACTGAGTTCCTTGTACTTGGCACCATTAAAAATAGAATCTTGGATAAAGTTATTAGAAACGTCGGTTGATGAGAGAAAAAAATAGTGTAATAAACAGTCTATTGTTATTGATAGATTATGTCTCGTTTATTGTTGTTCGTTATTTACAGATAGCTTCGAAGCATTTATCACGACTCAGCTCTGTTATTTCGGAACAACGAACAATGAACTGCAGACTTAATCTTGCAACTTCCACTATCATTCACACCATCACCAATCAACATGTTCGACTATTTCAAAAATAATATCTCTCTTGTTAACCATCATCGATTACTTGATCGATTACTTCACTGTCCACTCGGCTGACACAGAAACTGAGGAAACTAAGAAATCCATTCATTTTAACAACAAAGTGTATTTTTGTGTTTTTTGATAGGTCGAAAGTATTCTTTTCCCAGGGGATTATTTCGCTGGCACAGTAAGAGGTTAGAGGCGAAACTAAATCAAAATGACGATGTACAGGAGAAATACAATGACATGCAAGATAATTTCGTTCAAAAATTGATGACAAAAATGAGTTTTAGCGAAATGACGGATTGGCGAATTAACATATAGTCCGGCAAGATGTCTTCTAGTATTTAACCAAGTCGCTTAACTTTTATAGTTCGAATCTCAGCATTGTCGACATCTAGGGTCGACAGAATAAGAGCCAGGTATATCTCTGAATAGATTTTAATTGACTATACCCCCTCCTGCACCCTGACCTCAATATCTGTTTCCTTTTGTCATTATCAGAAATCTATCAAAACGATTAGAGGAAAACATTTACAAATATTGATTATATAGGCAAGAGTGGTTGTGGTAAAAGGCCTGCTTCCCAACCACATGGTTCTGGGTTCAGTCCTACTGCGTAAAAAAAAAAAAAACTCGAGCAAGTGCTATCTACTATAACCTCGAGTTGACCAAAGCCTTGTTAATGGGTTTGGTAGACGGAAACTGAAAGAATCCCGTCGTATGTGTGTGTGCGTGCGTGTGTGTGTGTGTGTGTGTGTGTGTGTGTGTGTGTGTGTGTGTGCGTGTATTTGTGTGTCTGTGTTTGTCGCCCCCCCCCATCGCTTGACAACCAATGTTGGTGTGTTTTCGTCCCCGTAACTTAGCGGTTCAGCAAAAGAGACCGATAGGCTCAGAAAAAATAAGTCTTGGGGTCAGTTCAGTATGGTCGCAGTCAAATGACTGAAACATATAAAAGAATAAAAGAATATAGGCTTACGTATAGTTATTTGGCTAAGAATTTCATTTCGTAACAATGAGATTGCGGGATCGAATCCATTGCGTGGCACATTATCCAAGTGGCTATCACTATAACCTCATCATCTAAATGAAATTTTGTCGACGCTAATTGTTCAAAAATGTCGGTGTGTGTGTGTGTGTGCGCGCGCGCGCGAGTGTACGTGTGTATGTGTGTGTGATATTTGTATTTCTCATTTATCAGTCTAAAGATGTGCCAGCTTATGCATGCTGCCCTTATGAGATGCATGCACGGATTGCACCAAAAATGTAACATGAGATACCGAACACTGCAATACGTGTAACAGGTGAAATAAAGAAGTAATGAATTCCAGCCCATGTTCTTTTTTCTCTCATTATATTAAGGTATGTGTGTGGGAGGTGTAAGTATTTACATATATATATATATATATATATATATATATATA
>NC_068981.1:6518181-6518742 GCF_001194135.2 Octopus bimaculoides | reverse complement strand
GTCTTGCAGGTCTCTCAAATATTTTGGCAGGGCATTGAAGAGCTGAGGTCGTAAAAAATCATATATTAATTAATATTGAATTATTACCAGGGAGCTAATTTAAAGAATCAGAGAGATTCAGAAATAATATCTGCGATCTCAGGGGATTAAAGTATTGGTCAACGTTATATATAAATATATATATATATATACATGCGTATATGGGTACAGGACGTCACCGACAGTAAACAACATGGAATACGAAAGCAAATGAGTTCAATACGCAAACAACGAGAGAAACAAATGGAAAACAGGACAAATAACACAAAGAACACGACTCTTTGTCAGTTGTCGGCTGACACAGCCATGTGATACAAACGCATCAACAGGAACATGGAGACCGCCAATTCTCTATGTTTAATATAAATATATGCATGAAACACCGGCATATGGCTCCATTGTTTTACATATAAAAGCATTCTCATGTAAACTCATATATACACATACACATATATATACACACACACGCACGCACACACACACACACACACACACACACACACACACACACACATATATATA
>NC_068981.1:6513762-6518112 GCF_001194135.2 Octopus bimaculoides | reverse complement strand
TATATTATAATGGAATAATTACTATGAAGCATTATGTAGAATATATTGTATTAAGGATCGTGGGTAAGGCCAAAACAATGCGAAATAAATCCAAGGTAAATCACAAGAAACCAAATATGTGAATTAATGTTGACTCACCTTGTATTCAATAATTCGGGGTTATGATCCCAGTTTCAAGAAATTGACGATTGTTGCCGAAAATTGTTTCTTGAAAATGGGATCATAACCCCGAAATATTGAATACAAGGTAAGTCTACATTAATTCACATATTTGTTTTATTTTTATTTTGTGATTTACCTTCCATTTACTTCGCGTTGTTTTGGCCTTACCCACGATCCTTTATACAATATGTGAGTGTGTGTGTATGTATGTAATTGCTGCCTCTGTTTATATAGATGTGTGTGTGTGTGTTAACGCTAGAGTAAAACGTAGGGAATTGGAACGAAAACAAGAAAGCAAGAAAGGCGTTGGTTGATTAGGTGTTTGCCACGTGGTGTAAAGGCGATAAAATAATAGGTGAATCACTGGCTGAAAACTCTATTATCCGTAAGAGAACAGGCATCAAGAACTCACTGAACGCTTATTTAGCTTTCATACGTAAACGTAATAATCATGGTAACCTCTTCTCTCATCACTTCATGTCGCCCGCCTCCGCCTCTTTGTTGCTCTCTTTCTCGCCCTCCAATTTGCTTCGCCAACACTCTTGATTAATATCATCAATGGCTGATGGTCTCGTCTCTAGAGAGAGACCTGGGTTGATTGATGCGTCTTTTCCACTAATTGAATTGCTGAGGAAGGAAATAAATAAATAAAAAAAAGGAAAGGGAATGTCGAAAAGAGAGGGAGAGAGAGTCTGAGGCAGACAGACAGACAGAGAAAGGAGAATGGGGAAGGAAGGAACGAAGGAAGGATGAGGAAAAACGAGAGGAAGACGAAGAGGGAATATGTAGGAGAGAGGAAAACATGAAAGAAAAAATCCGAGAGAAAGAAGGAAGAGAAAGAAAAAGGAGAGATAAAGAGAGAAAGAAAGAATGAACGAATGCTAGCATATGCCAAATAGCTTGAATTGGCTTTTGACTCCCTTGTGAGAGGCCTTTTATCAAATATACTTCGAGTCCAGAGAAACCGTCTACTTGAGCTGATATCAAGGGATTCCCTATGATACAACTCAGCATGTTGTTATAGTAATAATTAATTCTACAAAGATACAGCCGCCATTTTGTAAATTTCGTCGTTATATATTTTGCCACCATAAACGATTTTTTTCTTGCTTTTCGTTCTCTTCGTATGACTGTTTACTCATTATTTATTTCATTACCGCTATTTAAAAGCTATTATTGATTTGCTCCTATTGTATTCTTATTCGTTGTTATTTCAGCTTTAATTGCTGTTTCGGTTTATAAATATAAATGAACGAATTCCGTCTGGAACGGGACTAACTGCATAGCAAAGCTTACCAACTTTTAATTTTTATCTACTTTACCAAGAAAAAATTTATATTTTAAAATATATAACAAATTCTATGAAAGGCGACAAAACGGAAAATTTTTAAAGTGATAAAAAAAAAGCACTTGTTATACATTGCTTAAAATGCCAAATTCTAAAGAATGGGTGAATTCTATAGTCTTACTGAGTAGAGTCTGCTATTTTCAATTCCCGGTTGGCGCTATTTCTCTTTTGGCTGAATAATATTAGGTTCTCAAAGTTTATTTCTCTCTAAAATTTCTTGGTTTGCAAAAGTTTCTTTGCTGCTATTGAGGAATATTTTATATAATCTAAGTTTGACAAATTGGCAAAAAGAGTTTGGAAACGAGAAAAACGGGTTCTGGACTCGAGTCCAGAACCCATTTTGGGGAATTTTTCTTGCAAATTTGTTATGCCTGCTATTTAGCGCTGATCTCCCGTGAACATTAATTCCTACCAATTTCTGATGTTTTATAATTATGATAATTAACTGGAAAACCAAAATGTCTCCTCAGCTTCTTTTTCAGAAAAACAAAGTTTTCCAAACGAAATTATAATTTCTTGTCATCTTCCACTAATATCTAATTTTCTTTCCTTGTGAAATGTTTGTCAGATGAGAGGATCATGGATGGAGTCTGAGACCAGGACACACAAATATTCAGTATGCTTCCAGTTTTGATAGTCATTCAGGGTCCCAATTCTCCTTCGAAGATATCTAATTTGAATTTAACCCACCTCCAAATTGCCTCCTATCTTTATAACTCATTTACCTCCCATTTTTACAATTGCCGGATCATCTCATTTTTACCTCTGTTGATTGAGATCGCATTATTTCAGGGTAAATTTTATTCTTAAAGAGTTCAAGTTGTTACTTTTAGATTGAAAGAGAAGAATTCTAGAATCTGCACCCCGTCCCTCCATTGTACACGACACAATAACAAAAGAAAATTCGTATTTCTTTGTAAACATCATCGCTGGTAAAGCGACTCTACGTAGTCACATGACCCGTTCAATTCAACTACACACTCAACAGCGTTATACTAGCTATATAGCGATCGATTATACTTCAATAAACCCTTACAATTCTTAAAAGGGTTACTGTGTGTACAGGACGTTCGATATTAAGACTACATGTCTTATATAAAGATAATCAACTATAAAGCAGTCGATTATCTTTGTAGAGATATCCTTCTCTTGGTTTGATCATTTCTGTAGCAAAAGTAACATACACAATAAACCCCTTATTTTCATGACACTCACACTAAATACTTGGAAGCTACCAAGACATTCATTGATTCTGCACATATTCTTTTCTTTTCTACTCTAGACACAAGGCCTGAAGTTTTGAGGTGGTGGGGAGTCAGTCGATTAGATCGATCCCAGTACGCAACTGGTAAATAATTTATCGACCCCGGAAGGATGAAAGGCAAAGATGACTTCGACAGAATTTGAACTCAGAACATAAAAACGGACGAAATACCGTTAAGCAATTCGTCCAGCGTGCTAACGTTTCTGTCAGCTCGCTACCTTTGCACATATTCTGTTACTGTATTACTAAACTGTCTTTAACCTGAATGACTGCGTGTCGAAGGTTAATTCAATAAAAGGAATACTTCCAAGATCCAATACTCTTTATATTAAATAAAATTGATAATCAAACTAAATGGCAACACTAAACGCCAGAATTGTATCATTTTTATTAAATGTTAGTATTCATTAGTAGACATTCCTCTTTTCAATGGATTAGAGTCGTTGTACAATAACTGAGTTTAATTATTTTAATCATTAATAAAATCGATTAAACTCTACAGTCTTTTATTAAATCATTATAGACAATCTAATGAATCCATTTTCTTTATTTTAACATTGTGAACGTTAAATAAACCTATAGCAGAAGCCACATATTTAATATAATCACATTTTAAACATTAAACCACAAAAATGAAATTACATTAGGTTTGTCTATCAGGCAAGAATCTTAACTTCTAAAATAACAATGCGAAACATCAACATGCATAAAACTGAAGCATTTAAGCCTTGTCTCTCAGATTCGTTGAAAACAGTTAATAGATCAAATCGGATTCGACGGACTTTCAGTTGATGTACCATTCCACTAGTGATTCTGGTAGTCATAATGTTTAGAGACTTGCAGCCTTTCTCAGTTTGCAGTATTCCATATATTTATTTATTTACGCTCCCTTTTTAAAGCCTAGCCAGGCTCATGGGCCTGGTTTCCCGGTTTCTATAGTATATGTGTACCCCCGCCAGGAAAAAAGAGTGAGAGAAAGTTGGAATGAAAGAGTACAACAAGGGTCGCCACCACCCCTGCCGGCGCCTCGTGGAGCTTTTAGGTGTTTTCGCTCAATAAACACACACAACGCCCGGTCTGGGAATCGAAACCGCGATCCTCCGACCGCGAGTCCGCTACCCTAACTACTGGGCCATTGCGCCTCCACGAGTGTTCTATACGTAAATATTATTCATGTCCGCATACAGAGTAAAAATTATTGGTACGTTTCTGGCATATTATATTCTGGTTCGTTTAAGAGAAAATTAAGGGTGAGCTGGATGTTGTTAGATGCTTGCTGATATATGTGATTCCACTTAAAAATACCGTTTGAAACGCGACCTAGATTTCCAGATCTTTGATCAGTGAGAGCCTTACTTGGGTTCTCTTAAACGGAGTATCCATAAAAAAAGAAGGAAATTCTAACATAACCGAATTTACCTCATCGTGTTAACATTTCGAATGTCCAAAAGACGTCAGCAACAAGGTAAACAACGTTAAAACATTGTAAATATACAACCAGCCAGACATCTGAGTACCTGATTATTATTTTTTCTAATATATAATTCCTGTACATCACCTCCAAACCTTCCAGTAT
>NC_068981.1:6510342-6513735 GCF_001194135.2 Octopus bimaculoides | reverse complement strand
TATATATATATATATATATATATACATACATATATATATATATATATATATATACATATATACATTTATGTATATAAGGACGTATGTATGCATAAAACACACACTCTCACACACACACATATATAGGTATATATGTGTGTGTATATATGTGAGTAGATGGGTGTAGATGTGCGCATGCGTGTGTAGGTATTTGTCTTCACATAGCCATTGCGTTTATTAGTATAATTATAATTTTGACGTTTGCGAATTTTTTTCCAAAAATGAGATCCGAGTTTATTTTACCACAAACAAAACGTTACGCTATATTTTGGAACTGGTACCTTAGGATATGCTATGTCTTGCAGTTGCTACCTGTGACGCATACATGTGTTTTGAACACCTGTAGTTCAAATGTTTTATTTACATAAATTCTGTATTTTTAAGTAATTGTTTTATTTAAATTGTTTCCATTGCAGTTGAACCGGAGATATTGGACGGCATTTTATTTCAGGAGCCGCAAAAGAGCAAAGAAACTGGAAGAGAACGAAGTGGCCAACCTGTACTATGATGGATGGAAGAGAAATATGAACACTCTGATTCTCGTAATAATAATGGTGGTGGTGGTGGTGGTGGCGGTGCTGGTGTAATGACTGACACAACCAGTAGTAGTAGTAGTAGTAGTAGTAGTAGTAGTAGTAGTAGTAGTAATGGTGGTGGTGGTGGTGGTGGTGGTGGTGGTGGTGGTGGTGGTGGTGGTGGTGGTGGTGGTGGTGATGCGGCAGAATGTACAAAACCGCCAGCGTCCATTGAAGGTGAAACAAGTGGAAAGAACAAGTGTTCTAATGAGATTGGTGAATGCCCAAACAATCCTGTTGATTGTGATGGATATGATGATGATGATGATGATGATGATGACGATGGCGGCGGTGAATATTGGAGGAGCTAAGGGAGGGCGCGAGGAGGTGAATGTCAACATGGTAACAATGACTTGTTTCCATCCATGTGATTCCATGACAAAGAATGGCAGCCTCAGTTGTGTCAGAAGCTTTATTTCCATCGTCTTCATAAACCCAGAGAAAACATGCAAGGAATTGGTTCTGCCATTCAATCAGCAAAAGAAACCGATTTTATTTTCCATGCAAAGTTATGACTTCAGGATGTTGATCAGAATTTACGAGTAAAGATTTTAATGACTGCAAAACTAACAAAGTTCTTCTCAAAGACAAGACTTAATTTTATTGTTAATGCACAAAAAAACAATGGCGAACAAATGTTCGGGTAGCGGACGTGTTTGAAACATTTAAAACGCTCAACCCAGGGACAAGGTGATTTCGATGAGATAAATTATGTTAGCATTCAAGAAAATCCAAGTAAAGCTCCCGCTTCTCAAAGAACCGGAAATGAAGAACAAGCTTGAATAGGAATTCGAGGTGGAATCACATTTATTAACAAACAATCTCGAAACAAAATGGCGAGTGAACAAAAGTATTTGTGTTTTCTTCGAGGGTGAATAATGACGATTTTAAAGGTTTCATGGCGATTCGCTCTGTGATAGAGATAAAACTAAAGAGACATCATTTGAAGTTGTTAGGTTTACTGGTAAAATTGGACCATTTTGTTGTGGAGCATTGAAATACTCACACTAAAAAATTTCACAGTGTCACGGTAATAACCAGAATATCGGATGTTGTTATACATCGATGGTTACAATGCGCTTCGCATTGTTTTAGCCTTCGAACGATGCCGCCTCCCGCTGGTTAGGAGGGCAGGCGAATCTTTCCTCTGATCGGAAGGTTATTCCATCGTAGGGTGACCCATTTACAGTTGAGGGGACTGGTGCAGAGTGAAATGGAGTGTTTTGATCAAGAAGCCACCCAATTCGAGAATCGAAACCACGATCTAGCGATCGTGAGTGCAACATGCCAACCACTAAGAGGCGCGCCTTCACACAAGAGACTTCTCGAAACAACATACATGGCGATCATCAATCTGATTGGACCCAGCGTTCCGGATTACTGGATTAACTGTACAGGGAAGAAACAAATATAGTTTTACTCCAAATCGATCTAATACGAACCCATTAACCTTGATTTGACGCCATATTTTGCCGTCTGAACAACTGGAAAGATTTGTAACCTTTTGGATATGAAATGTTCCTGTGCGAAACATTTTGTTCGTTATTAAACGAACTTTAAAAGGAAAACATTATTGTTATATAGTCTCAGACATAGTTATGACAATGCCATCCAGGCAAATACGTTAGTTTATAAGCAAGAATTTAAGAGCTGAACAGCGTGTTTTAGAATTATATTCTATTTGATTGGAAAATACGGCGTTGAATATTGTGAAAAAGGGATGACTTTTTTTTGTTAATTTGAACGCACATTTTCCGTTTCAAATAAACGGTGAAATCTTCTTTCTTCTGCTTTATCACATACTTTGGAATTAAGTTTTGAAGCACTTTTAAATAATCAGCTCACATTCATAGTCCTCTGTCCGAGATTTGAACACAGCTTGCACACTGCAAGAATGGTGCCCGGATATATTCAAACGTTTTGTGATACTGAACAAAAAGAAGAAGAAACGGAAAAGAAAAGGGAAATTGCGAGTTTGAAGATTTCAGTGGTTCCAGCACTTTTGATCCATTTGTTGAATCTCAAATATTTTCTCAGAAATTGTAAAGCGGAAAATTTCTTTCCTTTACTGATAGCTTCCTTTTTTGCCCTGTCAGAATGGCAGAAAAGTTATCAAACGGATTCTTTCAGCCGTTTCAGTCGTTTGCTTCTGAAAAGAATGTAAAAGAAATCAAATCATGTCAAGATCTGGAAGAAAAACTTTGGTGAAAAACTTTTGCGATGCAGTTTGAACTACTTGAAACTTTTCTTCCTTCTCATATTGGCAGCGAACAAAATATTGGAGTGTCACTTTTACTACTTGTTAACTGACAATATTTTGGAGCCATCATCATCATCATCATCATCATTTAGCGTCCGTCTTCCATGCTGGCACAAGTTGAACGGTTTTCAAGAGCTGGAAAACCAGAGCACAGTGCTAAGGTCTATTGTCTGCTTTGGCTTGGTTTCTATGACTGGATTCCCTTCCTAGCTTCATACATTTCACAGAAGTGTACCGACTGCTGTTTGCATGGCATCAGCACCAGTGAGATCACCAGGTAACTTGCAAGACAAAGGTCCCTCACCTGACAGGGGTAGTGGTATTGAGTGGGGTGACTTTGTGCCAAGTGGTGTGAGGTGGAACTATGAGAGAGGAACAGAAACAGATGTGACGCTGTAGAGGAGATACATGGCTATACAAGGAGATACATGACTATACAAGCCAGAGAGAGAGAGAGAGACCGAGAGAGAGAGAGAGAGAGAGAGAGAGAGAGAGAGAGAGAGAGAGAGAGAGAGAGAG
>NC_068981.1:6504038-6510279 GCF_001194135.2 Octopus bimaculoides | reverse complement strand
GAGAGAGAGAGAGAGAGAGAGAGAGAGAGAGAGAGAGAGAGAGAGAGAGAGAGAGAGAGAGAGAGAGAGAGGTGGTGACGATGTGCCAAGGTGTGCCCTCAAGGTACAAGAAGATGAATGTAAGTGGAGTGGTAGACGATTGGACAGGGTGCCTGAGCAGGAAGTTCACGAGTGTGCAAAAGGAGAGTGAGGAGGGAGAGGGGAATGCAGTGAGTGATGAAATGCAGGTATGTAGGGGGAGCCACAGTATTGTAATGATTCAGTTGGTTGAGCAAGGACAAGAGAGATATGATAGAATGGTGTTGGGCTGCTGGAGTGAGACAGGAGAGACAAGCATAGTGCATGAAGAGTTGTACTTTTGTTCATTAGTGTGGTGGGGGTGAATTAATGTTCAATAACACTCGCCCTTGCTTCAAGAACACTCGCCCTCGCTGAGATGAGTGGGTTTTCTAAAGAATCTCATATTGCCAGAAGTCTTAGTCCATTGTCGTCTCCTCCATGAGCCCAACATGTTGAGATCAGCCCTCAGTATCTTATCACATGTCCAACTGGGTCTCCCTCTTCCAGAAGTCACATCCACTTTAAGCCATTTGCACTTCTTTACACACCTGTCTTCATTCATATGCAACACCTGACCAAACCATTGTAGTCTTCTCTCTTACAAGCTCCATCTAATTCCTCTTATGCCCAGCAATTTTGCACTTTGTCATATATGCACACTGATGTTGCACATCCACTGGAGAATACTTGCTTCATTCCTCTCCAGTCCTCACATGTCCTCTGCATTCAGGGCACACGTTTCACTACTATGGAGGATTGCCATTCGAATGCAATCTACGTTTCACTTTGAGGGAGAGGCCCAATTTCCAATTTTTACTGCTTATTGTTCCTGCACATTTGCCACATAGACATCTTGTTTTCTATATATAGAAAGGATTTCTGAATTTATTTGTCGTTCATAGTTACCAACTACAGTAGAAAGAAAGCGAAAAATTCTCAATATCCATACGAAATCATCAACCAACAAGAGTTTAAAGAATTCAGTGCTGTCTTCTTGATTGTAAGGTGTTGGACATTATCTGATGTACATATGTATGTATGTATGTATGTATGTATGTATGTATGTATGTACGTATGTGTGTATGCATGTATGAATGTAGGTATGTATGTATGCATGTGTGTATGCATGTATGTATGTCATTATTCAGTTTATTTCAAGATTTCTTGCCAATAGAGAAAGAACCGGTTTGTAACCTAGATCCAAGGTTCTTTCATTGGAATTTCAACACAAACAAAAGGGTATTTTTGTATGTATGTATGTATGTATTTATGTATGTATGTATGTATGTATGTGTGTATGTATTTATGTATGTATGTATATATGTATGTGTGTATGTATGTATGTATGTATGTATGAGCAGATCTGTATGCTTTATGCATGTCTTCTCATGCATATAGTTGCATATCTAGACATGGTCATATATATTTAAATGATAAACTTCTGGAAAGTTTTACAGATTTTCACAATTCCAGTGATGGATTGGATCTGTTGTCTTCGAATTAGTTTTCTCCTTTCTGGTTTTGAGAAGCCTAATTTCTCAAGATTGTTACTTAGGCAGTGTATTACACATCCCAGAGTCTCAATAATTACAGGTGTAAATAAACCTGAACTTGTAACCTGGATAGAGTAACTGCAATTTTCTCAGTAGTTCCGCCTACGTGTTCTCTTTTCCACTGATCTTCAGCTTTATGTTAACGTGCTTACATACGTATGTATGTATGTGTGTACGTACGTAGTTGTCTAACTATATGTGTGTGTGCTAGTATGCCTGCTTTTGTATATGTATGACGCGCACATACACACTCATACCTACAGACATTTATCCCATTGAAGTAACAAGAAGCGCATAGTTGTATGACATTGAGCAGTTTGAATAAATATTAAATAATGGGGCCGCTGCCATCAAATAAGATGAAGCAATCATCGTTCCGCTCGCATACAACAGAGACATCGCTTCCACTATAACAAATGTGCTTTCTGTAGGTCGAAAATTATGTCAGTTCGTCTTCGCGCATGCGCTGAAAAACCCAAAAGAAAACCTTACTGACACTAAATCTTTCATTGGAGGCGTGTGTTTTTGTGCGCATATAATATATGTGTGTAAACAATTATGTATATTTATATATTTGTGTGTGCATGTGTGTGTGATGCGTGTGTGTGTGCACCCCCTCCTTCTCTCTCTCTCTCTCTCTCTGTCACAGTGTAGCATGTATGTAATCCGTGCTTGTTGGAAACTAGTGTTTCATAATTGTATTTAGCCGGCTTCTTCGGTGTCATTGGTCAGCGAAAGTAGCCCTGACCATCAGCAACTAACGACCAGAGTCATGAACCTTCGGACGTTGGGGGATTCCTTCTCATCTCTCTAATCAGAAACACAATGGAACACAGCTAAACTAACATTTCCTCATCGAAACAAACACGAAAGCAAATTAACGAGACAATGACCATGCCTCTATTTCGTTGCCAGATTTGTTAGAAATAGCAATCAGATTTACCTCAAACACAGCTTAGCTCCATAAAAAAAGGACATTTTAGACATAGGCGTAGGAGTGGCTGTGTGGTAAGCAACTTGCTTACGAACCACATGGTTCCGGGTTCAGTCCCACTGCGTGGCACCTTGGGCACGTGTCTTCTACTATAACCTCGGGCCGACCAAAGCCTTCTGAGTGGATCTGGTAGACGGAAACTGAAAGAAGCCCGTCGTATATATCTATATATATATATATGTATGTGTGTGTATGTGTTTGTGTCTGTCCCCCCAACATCGCTTGATAACCGATGCTGGTGTGTTTACGTCCCCGTAACTTAGCGGTTCGGCAAAAGAGACCGATAGAATAAGTACTAGGCTTACTAAGAATAAGTCCTGGGGTCGATTTGCTCGAATAAAGGCGGTGCTCCAGCATGGCCACAGTCAAATGATTGAAACAAGTAAAAGACTAAAAGACTAATATGTTCATCTGAAGTATATAACTGGCTTTAGAAAAAGCATGATGGTCATGGCTAGAATGCCTTCCATCATGGCTTCGTGCGTTTATTCATGATGGATCTGTCCTAACCTAATAAAACAGCAGCAAACCACAATTAAAATAAAGTTTAATTTAACCCATAAAATAAATGGGAAATTAAATACCAGTAATATATTGGTATGAACTCATTAAACTTGACAAAAATTACTTTTATTACAGAATCCCCGTTCTCGGTAAACTAATCGATATTCATAGAAACTGTGGCCAGTGTGTAGCAATTTGTGACCCGGATTAGATACTTAATTGAGATGATTTCATTTCGTTTACACTTTTATACCTTTGGGAAAGGGTACCGCACACAACTTCCAATTTCCATTACCCGCTAAAATATGGAACAGAATTCTCATGCCTAATCAAAGCATCTCAATATTCATTGGAAACGGCTGTTGGCGGCAAAAAAAAAAATTATCTCTACGGGAATTTCAATCCGGTTCGTCTCCACGAGGATATTAGCATTTTAAGACAGCAACTTGCATTTTAGGACGTTGATTAGCATTTTTTGCTGATGGTCCACTATCTCTCGGGAGGGAGAATTTAAAATAATGTCTCTAAATAGTTTTATAAAAATAAATAAATTCAGCAGCATGCTATTAAAGGAAATAACAACTAAACAACTTTTAAAATAATAATAATAATAATAATAATAATAATAATAATAATAATAATAATAATAATAATAATAATAATAATAATAATAATAATAAAATCAGTTTTTTCGGGTTTTATCTTGGTGAAAGAGTGTTTTCATAAAACGTTATAATTATTTTATCATTAGCTTTATCACCAACAACTGTGACAATAATTCTTCCTTCAAAACCACCATTTACAGAATCAATAACACAGCACTGTCTGTAACTCTTTTTTTTTTTTCCCGGGAAGAACGTTATTAATAATAAAAAATTAGTAAAAGAATGCCAGAAGGATGAGCAACAATTTAAAAACCAACCAACAGCGAAAGCAGCCATGCTTTTAGCTTCATTGTTAACAACATTGGCAACATGATGTATATAAATATTTTTAAAGTGAAGGTTTGTGAATGAGAGAACGGATCCTTGAGGTACGCCATTTGGAAAATTACATATTCTATGTACGTTTGTCGAATTTCCGGGCCAGGATTTTTTTTTTTTTTTGTGGATAAAGAGATAAAGTAGATTAGAGTAGGAAGTTTTGTTGTCGTCGATGACACATCCAGGGCGACGCACGTGAGTGTGTTTGGTTCTTCGAGTCAGGATAGTTTTTTTCTTGCATAACATCATAATTTTGTGTAGAGATCGAAGTAATTACATCTTATAACAGAAATATTATATTCGATATGCGTAGAATATAGTAGTAGTAGTAGTAGTAGTAGTAGTAGTAGTAGTAGTAGTAGTAGTAGTAGCAGTCATTTGTCTGTTTGTGCACCCATCCCGCTTCTTGTTCTTTCTCTCTCTCTCTCTCTCTCAAGGTTTATGCTTCTTCTTCTTCTTCTTCGTCCCTTTTCCATTGATGTCGTCCTGACATGTGGTGTGTCCTGGTCGTCATTGAAATCCTAGCACGGCTCAACCGTTTCTAGTCTGAGAGGAACATAGTGTGAGAGAGAGAGAGATTGTGTGTGTACGTGTGTGTGTGTGTTTGCGCGCGCGCGAGAGAGAGAGAGAGAGGAAGACAGAGACAGAGACAGAGACAGACAGATTAGATTAGATTCGATCTCTGTACTGTACGGCTGCTTTACTAAATTAGAAAAGATGAAAGTAGAGAGTCACCAGCAAGGTTTGAACTCAGATCACAGAGAACCGGAGCAGCAACATGTTCCATGCATTGTCCTAACGACTCTGCGAATTTGTTTTAGCTCCCATCCCCCATCCCCAACCGCACACACACTCACACACACACACACATACACACACACACACATACAGCATTCTCTCTTCCAATTTGTTTCCTCTTTCTCTCTTTTCATGTTCTACCCTTTTGACCCTCTAAACTATACTCTCACTTTCTCTCTCTCTCTCTCTCTCTCTCTCTCATTCTTCCTCTCTCAATCATTCTCTCTCTCACACACACATAAGGACACTGTTGCGTTTTGCCTCTCTTTCTCTCTCTCTCTCTCTCTCTCTCTCTATCTCTATCTATCTCTCTGTCTTTCTTCCTTTTCCCTATCACACTCCTTCGCCTCACCCCCTCTTACTAACACACACACACACACACTCTCTCTTTCTGTCTTCCACCTTCTCTCCCCACCTATTCATGGATATTTATGACCATGTGAGCAGATGATCTGCATTCCTATAATTATGTGCTGGTATTAAATAATTATGTGATTGTATTACATAATTAGACTATTGATGGAACCAACCCTCTCTCTCTCTTGCTCTACACACACACACTGATATACATATATATATACGCGTGTGTATATATATATACATATATATATATATATATATATACATATATATATACATGGATACATCTATATTTATACATATCGAGCAGTCTCTCTCTCTCTCCCCATATATATATATATACATATATATATATGTGTGTGTGTGTGTGTGTGTATATATATGTATATGTGTGTGCCTGTCTCTGTGTATATATATACATACATACATACATACATACATACATACGTCTTGTCTGTGTTAAAGTACGCACATGCTGCTGTATATGTGTAAAATTGCACGACGGAGTGTATGTCCGTTTTGTGTGTGTAACTGTGTAGAGTTGTCGATGTGTTCGTAATTATGTGCTTGTATGCGCATGTCTGTGAACGCGCATGTGCGCACGCGTGTGCATGTATGGGTGTGAGTAGGGTTGTTTGTTGTCTACGACTAACCGTGAGTTATGAATGCTTGAAAACTAAACTCCGTGTTGAATAATGTTAATTGTTATACGAAATGATGGCTGATCGGATTGAAGTTGTAATGGAGGGTCATTAAAGGCGAGCGGGGTGGTGGGTGGATGGATGACTGACTGGGTAGATAGATAGATAAAATGATAGATAGAGAGAGAGAGAAAGAAACAAGCAAACAAACAAACAAGGGAAGATAGGTAGATAGAGAGATAGAGAGAGAGAGAGAGAGAGAGAGAGAGAGAGAGACAGACAGACAGACAGTCGGACAGAGAAACAGACAGACAAACATATCGATAGACAAATTCATATACATATATA
>NC_068981.1:6499858-6503098 GCF_001194135.2 Octopus bimaculoides | reverse complement strand
ATATAAACACAAATGCTTTTATGCGTCACAAGTCCATATGAGAGGTTCTCTCATAGTAAATATCACAACCGGAAGATAAATACTACCTTTTGGCTTCAACGCTACTTTTGAGGACGGTGAGCTAGCAGAAACGTTAGCACGCCGGGCGAAATGCTTAGCGGCATTTCGTCTGCTGTTACGTTCTGAGTTCAAATTCCGGCGAGGTCAACTTTGCGTTTCATCCTTTCGGGGTCGATTAAATAAGTACCAGTTACGCACTGAGGTTTATGTAATCGACTTAATCCCTTTGTCTGTCCTTGTTTGTCCCCTCTATGTTAAGCCCCCTGTGGACAATAAAGAAATAAATACTGCTTTTGTCGCTAAATATTTTTCAAGTATAGACTCTTAATGTAGGTCGAAAATGAGGATTGATGAAAATAAGAGACAAGAGGAAGTAAAATATACAAGTGAGAAAAAGAGAAAGAAGTTGTAAGAATAAAAACGGCGGGAAATAACAGCACCAGCAATTGGCGATGGTGTATTTAGTATAGAATGGATGCATTCAAATAGTTATGTTTTATTTCAGTCATTAGACTGCGGTCATGCTTGGGCACCGCCTTGGAGAATTTTTGCTTACTTATCTTTATTGTAAGCCTGGTACTTATTCTATTGGGCTTATTTGCCAAACTGCTAAATTACGGGAACGTAAATACACCAACACCAGTTATCAGGCAGTGGTGAGAGAGAAACACAGACACAAACACACACAAACACATACACACAATAATTAAGATTCGGTTGAATTAGGTACTTAAGTTGAGGTTCCAAGCCAGTTCAGTATAGTTCGCACAGCTCGAGGGTTAATAAAAGACAAATAAGTAACAAGGATGTCCAGATATTAGTGCATTACTGCCGTTTCGATCAATGATAACATTACATTAATTTCAAATAAACCGCTCTCTTTGAAAGCATACGACCATATAGATTTCCAACATAAAGGATAAACCATTATTTTTTAGCAAATCTTTATCAGTACAAGAGATGTACTGATACATACATACATACATACATACATACGACGGGCTTGTTTCAGTTTCTGTCTACCAAATCCACTTTCAAGGCTTTGATCGACCCGAAGCTATAATGGAAGACATTAGTCCAAAGTGCCACACTGGAACTGAAACAGAAGCCAAGTGATTGGAAAACAAGCATCTTACCACACATCCACGTTTGCGTTATATCGATGAAAATGTTAAGATCAAGGCCGTTAAGTTAATTTTTTTATATGATTTTTAAGTGGAATTATCCCAATCTCTAATAATGATTGCGTTTGAAATGGTTTGTAGCAGGTGGCTGAACAGAAAAGCAGCCAGTGACATAATATGGTAATTGTTAAGTTTTATAGGAAATCCTATTAAATTTATTTGTGCTGGTTGAGCCTCCTTTAACAATTCATATTATAATAAATTTTCTTGTAATCTAAATTTAAGTGAAAGTTATTCATGTGTTGGTACCTAATCATCTAGTTTATGCTAGTTCTGAATTGGTGGATTTTGGATGAATTAATAATTGTAATTAACTTCCATATTAATGTTAATGCGAGAAGTTCTTAACGGTTACATAGGTTTGCCTAAGTAGATGCGTGGGTTTACAAATTCAGGATTTAAAGGTGGTTTTCTAAAATTAAATACATAAAATTTAGTTCGAGGCTGGTAATTTATTGTTGCATGTAAATATTAAGTGTGAAGCCTGCTTTTGTCTAAGAATTAAATAAACGATTTCAATGGAAATTATACAAATGTAATCAATTGTAATAATATGTGTATAATACAATATATTATAGACTAATATAGTATAATGTAATATGTTAAATTATCTAATGTATTATATATTGTTATATATCAAATAATAATTATATCACATATGGCAGTCTAATGTAATTACAATGTTATAAAGATGAGTGGTGCGAGAAAAAGATAAAATATGAATGTAATAGGTTGCCTGAAGTCCTTCAAAATTATTCACATGTATATATGTGTGTATGCAAATTTGAATGAAAATTCCGGCGTATATAACTGGTGGCCCAAAGTCGGTCAAAATTATTCACATATATATGTGTATGCATATTTGAATTAAACTTCCGGCGTATATAACTATCCAATTGTGCTAGTACGAACAGACCAGTATACACATAAATAAATGCAATGGTATGATATAGTAGGCATAAAGCAGAAGGGACCATTGCTATTCGACTGATGAATTATCCATCGTATGGTGGTTAACTTTGGAAGTATAGTTTTGTGATATGAGAAAATATGAAATACAGCGGAGATTTGGGGTATCAAGATCCCAACAGTTTGTGATTTCCAGCCCTTCATGGCTTCAGATTGTGAACCCTTTGTTTCTAGTGGGGATGAATTTTCCTGTTTTAGGCAAGTTGACCCCGGCACTAGAAGCAAAACACCATTTATCTTTTATACTATTTCTACACCCTCCCTGCAAATCAGATCATATTTCTGTGGTTGAGCAATGCAGGAGAGGAAAGTAACAAAACATTATAAAATTTTGAAAGCCATTTCCATCTAACGAGATTTTTCAACCTTTTTCCACCGACTAAAATATTTTATTTCATGTTTTATATAAAACTTACTGTGTGGCAAGGAGCTTGCTTACCAACCACATGGTTCCAAATTCAGTCCCACTGCATGGTACCTTGGGTAAGTGTTTTCTACTATAGCCTCGGACCGACCAAAGCCTTGTGAGTGGATTTGATAGACGGAAACTGAAAGAAGCCCGTCGTATATATGTATATATATGTGTGTGTGTGTGTGTGTTTGTGTTTGTCGCCCCCCCCCCAACATCGCTTGACAACCGATGCTGGTGTGTTTACGTCCCCGTAATCTAGCGGTTCGGCAAAAAGAGAACGATAGAATAAGTACTAGGCATCCAAAGAATAAGTCCTAGGGTCGATTTGCTCGACTAAAGGCGATGCTCCAGTATAGCCGCAGTCAAAAGACTGAAACAAATAAAATAATAAAAGAATAGAAAAAGTTAGGCTCTGAAAACCGAGGAAAGCATTTACATTTTAATGTAAGCCAGTGTTTTCTATTTCAATCCCAACTGCGATATCTCTAAATTTTCACTTTTTCTGGTTTAATTTAGGTTTTTACTTCTGTGTTCGCATATTTCTCGCTAGTTTGTGTTTGTGTGTGTGTGTGTGTGTGTGTGTGTGTGTGTGTGTGTGTGTGTGTGTGTGTGTGT
>NC_068981.1:6498103-6499786 GCF_001194135.2 Octopus bimaculoides | reverse complement strand
ATGTGTGCGTCTGTGTGTGCATGTTCAGACAGGTAGATACAGACGAGAGCGAAAGAAACAAACAAACAAGGGAAGATAGATAGATAGGCAGACAGAGAGACAGACAGACAGACATGCAGATAGATAGATAGATAGATAGATAGATAGATAGATAGATAGATAGACAGACACAGATGACTGACCAGCGGGATTATGATAATATTAAAACTAAAGGGTATTCAGAAATATAGACGAGTATTTAAATGGATAAAGTGTAGTTCTTGTAAAGGAAGAGTAAACCCTTAGGCTGTATTTGTATAATTTTTTTAAGCAATAATGGGGAAAAAATATGTAAGACTGGTTTTTATGGCAGTTGGAATAAACAATCGGAGAAGCAGCGAAAAGATGGACAGATCGACTGTTATTTGGGTAGATTAACAGATCGATTGACGAGACAGATGGATAAGCGAAAGACCGTATGAATGAGAAGAGAGAATGAGGCAGAAGAAAAAAGCGATGTAAATATGATGGGAGATTAGTCATGCGTTGACAGACAGGCTGATAGACAGATCTATTTGATTGTTTTCATGTGTGGATGATTAAAGAATGGTCGGATGGGCATGTGATTAGGTAGGGGTAGGGTTGACAGGTGAATTGTGGAACGGAATGGCGAATAAATTAACGGAAGGACATATTTGAACTGCAGTGTCATGGGTTGTATAATTTCTATGCATCGTGGATGTGATAGGCTGAATATTGGATCACAGCATTCTAAACAAACCAGTCAGCATACTTGAGAAGAATAGGTTTAGTTGTTCTACGCTTTGCCTTTTATGAAAATGTCAACTGAAAAAGTAAACAGGAAAAAAAAAACATGGTAAAAAAAATGATAGAAACAGAATGGTAAGAACGAAAGAAAAAATGGAAGATAGGGGTGGAATAAGGACAAAAGAGTGTGGGTTAGGCAGAATTGGTATACAAAGAAAAAAGAAATGAAAAACTGAATGGAGAAGACAAAAAAATGAAAGTAAATTAGAAAATTTAAAAGAAATATAATTAAATAAATAAAATATAATTGCTATACTTTATTATATTTAAAACATAATAATAGCTTCTTGTAAAATATTAAAACAACAATAACAATAATGCTAATAATTCTTTCTTTATAATAATAATAATAATAATAATAATAATAATAATAATAATAATAATAATAATAATAATAATAATAATGATAAATAAGATGAGAGGGAAACGTGAAAGAGAGGCAGATGAGGAGTGAGAAAACAGAAATAAGCTTTAATAGCCGCCATATTGCATTTTGTATTATGTTGTATAGATTTATTTCTTTTATGCATTATACAGTGTTACTTGTTTTACTGAATGGAATATATGGGGGTAGCAGAATTAATTAATTAATCACAGTAATTAAATGATAATTTTGTGTAGTAAAAGAAACAACTAGTATATATACATACATATATACATACAAATATATATATATATTCGAATAGACATTGCGTGTGTGCGCGTGTGTGTGTGTGTGTGTGTGTGTGTGTGTGTGTGTGTGTGTGTGTGTGTATTAAGACAGAATGAATTTGCGTCCTGGTGCTCTTTGGTAAATACTTTAGCCAGTTATAACAATTATTATGAAATGCTTATTTTCATTTGTATTTCCTCGTATTTCATTTTATTTTATTTCTA